>NC_053409.1:4948975-5248975 GCF_016859285.1 Xiphias gladius | reverse complement strand
TGCACCAGTTGTTCTTAAATTTATAGTTGTTGTATGGACATCCTTTGTAAATTCTTAGTAACAACATGCCAGCTTAAATAAGAGAGAGAATTTGAAATCTTCTCGGTTTACATCGGTATTACACAGCAGTTTTGATCAAGTGTCTGATCAGATATGTTAAACATTTTTCAAATTACTTCTTTTACTCTTTAGTCTAAAAGGATCACATATTAGCAAGTTAACATTAGTTTAGTCAGTTCAGTGAGCTACACAGCATTTCCACCTGGCAGTTACTGGGTTTAAATATTCTGCAACAACTAATCTCTGTAAGAACTAGCTTGAATGGTTCAACCATTTTAATTTAGTAATACATAAATCTCCACTTAGTAAAGACATATGTTATAACTACGTTAAGTTTGAACTGAAGAGCCTCTGGTTCAACAATCTCCTGGGGAATGCTTTACACACATCCTTATGCTTCACAGCAGTTTTCCCTATTTGTGTATCACGCTCTCTCTCTTTTTCCTCTTTCTTGTTCCCATGTTTGCTTTCCCTCTACAGCAGAACTGAGGAAGCTGGAAGGCCTGAAAACCATTGCAATAACAACCAACGGCATGAACTTGGCCAGACTTCTGCCTAAGCTGAAAGATGCGGGACTTGACCTGATTAACATCAGCCTGGATTCACTGGTCCCTGCCAAATTTGAGTTTATTGTCAGGCGGAAAGGTAGGGAAAAGTATCTGACCCATAATGATAGCTGAAAGATGTAAAAGAAGTTGATTGTAGCTTACAATCTAGTAGTATATGTAATTGTATAAAAAACAGGTATTAGTAAAAAGACACAGGTGTCAGAGACGGAACAGTTTCTGATGCTCTGCTACAAGATAATCTTAGAATAATAGTGACTGTTTGATACTGTAGCTTAAGAATTCTGCGGCAGGGGCTTATGTTGTATAAAGTACATGCGTTCAGTGTCAAGCTGGTCATTTTCCTTGATGCTGTGTCAGTGTTAAATTTTAATCACCCTCCAACCAGTTTGTGTTCTTATTGCCTGCAGTTTCTTTGTCACTTTCAATGGCTCTTATCTCTAGAGTCTAATAGTGTTACTTTGGGTCTGCTGTTTCTCTGTCTCTGTCCAAAACCACAAGTTTTATTGAGAGCCTAAATTGATACTGTGTACAGTGGCTATTGTTGTGGGTCAGTTCCATTAGGTTACAGAAGGAGCCTGTAAGCTCTAAACACACATGGACTGGAGGTAACAGCAGGGCAGAGTGTTGGGTGGTTGGCTTGTGGAAGGCAGACACAGATGGACTGGCTGAGATTAGAAAATGAGGGAGAGAAAAAGAGCAATGGCGGTACTGGCAAAAAAAGCGACTTCTGAGCCAGCCCCCTTCAACAACACCTGATTTTTTTTTTTTTTATCCACTAAAGGGTTAAGTAGACATTACATGCTGTAGGTATAGCCTAAAAAAAATCTTCTCTTATCCATCATTAAGCTTATTTAGGATTTTAAGTACACCATATGTGGCATTTAGTTGCTAGAGTGTATCCTAGATGACTAAACATAAGCCTCACCTCCTACAGAGAAGCTTACCAGCCAGAGGGAGTCTGTCTGTATTTGTGGGTTTTGTGCACATGAAAACAAATGATAAGTCTGGCCTTGGTAGTTTGCTGTTAAAAAGCTCTGTCTGCTGCTGAGGGATTAGTTGTAGTTGTTTACATATCAGTGGTTTGCAGTAAATCAGACTCAGTCAGATGTTAAAAGGCATTGAACAGAGAAAGCAGAGCTTATGTTGTAAAGGTCTGTAAAGCTGCAGCAACCCACATTTCAGAAACCTACTCTTATCTCAAGATTCTTTTATGCTTGTAATATGGCTCAATATATACATTCATCCATTAGTTAAACCGCTTATCGCGTGAGAGTTTGGGGGGGGGGGCAGCTGGAGCTGGAGCCGGAGCCAATCCCAGCTGACAGGTCACCAGTCTATCACAGGGCTCACATATAGAGACAAACAACCAGTCATGCTCACATTCACACCTAGGGGAAGTGTAGAGTTGCCATTTAACCTAACCTGCACGTCTTTGGACTGTGGGAAGTAGCCGGAGTATCCAGAGGAAACCCACGCAGGCACAGGGAGAACATGCAAACTATACACAGAAACCACACCCGGCAGTTTCGAACCCAGAACCGAGAACCCAGAACACCATATCCACCTTGCATTTGAATTGGAAGCACAGAATTTGAAGATACCAAGGCATGATAAATATGTCAGATACAGAATGTTGATATCTTATCCAAGCTTAAACATTTCACCATCAATTTCTGTCTTTTTTTCTCAGGGTTCCACAAGGTCATGGAGGGCATTGATAAGGCCATTGAAATGGGCTACAACCCTGTCAAGGTATTTCATTCATCTTTTCAACTTTGCTTTTACCTGGAAATATTTACTATATTTTAATCTTTTGAACCATGTGCCTTGCACTGCAACCTTTTTTTCCACCATTAAACTAGCAAAAGTGGATTTGGACACCCCCTAAATGCACTTCCTCCATCCGCTTTAGACCATGTACTTAGATTGTTAAACTAGAGCCCATAGACTCTGAACCGTAGCTCATATTAGCTTACTATACTAAGCTAGTATTGGCTAAGTATACTTCTTATCTAACTCACAAACAGGAACACACAGGAGTGCTATCCTGCACCTTAGCTTAACTTGGTGAAATCTGTTGTTGTTGGATGTTCAACAGACGTTGAGTTCGAAAGACTTCTGGACAACCGATGTTCACTGTCTAAATACAGCAACAAGAGCTCACCTACCCCTCCATTATAACATTAAGTTACAGTCCATCTGTAAATTACTGTCTGTCTGAAATGTTAAATAGGCAATTTTTCAATGCTTACACGCTGATTTGCATGAGAATTAATATTTAAAGTTAAAAAATAAAATCATTTCAATTTAGCTCACACCACTTAACATTGCATATTAGTAGTTTATTCATCAATACAATTTTTACATAAATAATATGATTTTTTTTTCAATAGTGTCCAAGCCGCGCGACGCAGTGGTTCAGTTTCCTTTCTAAAATATGTAGCTACATGGCCCACAGAAGGCTCAGCCCTTAACACTGGATAGCAGTACTTTGTCTATTTATGAATATTACTTCTTCAGAAATATTATTTTCTATCAATAGCTTCCATGTCTTGATCTATGGGTTCAAAATCTGTTCTAAAATGTGTGGCTATATGGCCCACAGAGGGCAAGACAGTGAAAATTAACGTGTGAATGTGAAATATTATGTGGGCGCAGGGGTGAGTGACTGAGTTTGGACACTGAGGTTGGACATATACACAGGTTCATTAAGCTCTGATGCTAGTAATCATCAGCAAAGCAGTGTAGAAAACATTCAGCTGGCAGCTTCTCATTTTTAGGGGGTGCTGAGCGTTGCTTTCGCCAGTTAAAATGACAAATGTCGCTGGTGGTACATCATATCAGGTTTCACTAATTAGTGTTAATTCTGTCAGTAACTTAATGACAGGCCTAAATTAAGCTTGGCTGTTGTCGGCTTGTGTGCTTTCTGCATGCCTCGGTGAGTACATAAACAGGGTGAGATGTCTTAGCTGATTGCATCATGTCACCATCAACTCATCATATCAGTAATTTCAGATCAAAAAGCTCATAAAAATAATTAAGAAAAATAAGTAAGGAGAAAAGTATCAGATCAGATTCAGAATGGGCAGTTACCTAGTATTAAAAGACTCGGATCTGGATCGGGGCCAAAAAAACTCGATCGGGACATCCCTGTTTTAGACTGGTAAAAAGGGATGACAACATGGGATTTCAGTTGGACTTAAAGATCACAATCATAGTGAATTTTAGTGAATAATCAGTGGCTTATTCTTGTGTGCTGCCCTCTGTAGGTCAACTGTGTGGTTATGCGAGGCCTCAATGAGGATGAGCTGCTAGATTTTGTGGCGCTGACAGAAAAGAAGCCTCTGGAGGTGCGATTCATCGAGTACATGCCTTTTGATGGTGAGTGCTCACTTCCTACAGTGGTTTATTACACAGGTCTGTAAAGGTATCTCAAGAATCAGATTATATTACCGAGCCATTTTCATATATTATTTATACATTGTTTAGACATTAAAAGGGATTTAAATATGGAAATTTGGTAACAAAAAATATAAAGTAATTCTGCCTATAGTGCCCATTGCTTCTGCAACTGATTTTAAACTTAAATCATCCTTTTAAATATTTGATGTACATTGTTCAGATAGCTTATTTAAGAATCAAAATCAAAATGGAATTATAATCACAGTTTTACACTGGTATAATATGCTCTGGCCACTCAGCACAGCTTAGTTTTATGCAAATTGTATGCTTTTAAAATGTACTTTTCCTCCCCTCACCTCTGTGAAGAAAATATGGTCTGTTCAGTTGTGCTAGGAGACACAGTACTGATGTACTGCTGATACAGAAGTCAGTTGGTGCTTAGTTGTTGAATTGCTGGAAGATGCTGTAGCTCAGGAAATGCTACACCTTATACAGACGCTCTTCTCCTCTCTACAGGCAACAAATGGAACTTTAAGAAGATGGTGAGTTACCAGGAGATGCTGGACCGTATCAGGCAGCAGTGGCCCAAGCTGGAAATGCTTCAAACTGGACATACAGACACTGCCAAGGTCAGTGTCCCCACCTGTACTATACGTTCACTGAGCAGTTTATTAGGAACACCATACTAATACAGGGTAAGGCCTCCCTTGGCTCTCACAACAGCCTCATTTCTTCGTTGTATGGCTTCCATAAGATGTTGGACACATTTCTTTGAAATTCTGGTCCATGTTGACATGATTGCCTTGCAACATTTCTGCAGGTTAGTCAGCAGCACATTCATGCTGCAAATCTCCCAATTTACCTCATCCCCAAAGTGTTCGTTTGGATTTAGATCTGGTGACTGGGGAAGGCACTGAAGTACATTGAACTCATTGTCATGTTCATGAAACCCTTTTGAGAGAGCTTTTGCATATGACATCCTGTATTATCATGCTTGAAGTAGCCGTCAGAAGATTGTAAACTGTGGCCGTAAAGGGATGCACATGGTCAGCAACAATACTCAGATAGGCTGTGGCACTCAAATGATGACTGATTGGCATTAAGGAGCCCAAAGTGTGCCAAGAAAACATTCCCCACACCATTAAACCACCACCACCGGCCTGGACTTGACACAAGGTAGGTTGGGTTCATGGATTCATGCTGTTGAGGCCACATTCTGATCCTATCAACTGCGTGCCTCAGCAGAAATGGAGATTCATCAGATGATGCTATTAACTTCACAATTCTGCTACTGTAGCCCATCCGCCTCAAGGTTCAGTTTGCTGAACATTCTGAGATGTTTTTTGCACACCACAGGTGCAAAGGGTGGTTATCTGAGTTACCGTAGTCTTTCTGCCAGCTCCAGCCAGTCTGACTATTGTCTTCTGACCTCTCTCATCAACAAGGTGTTTCTATCCATAGAGCTGCCGCTCAGTTCATGTTTTTTTTCTTTTGTTTTTCATACCAGTCTGAGTAAACTCTAGAAACTGTTGTATGTAAAAATCCCAGGAGATCAGCAGTTTCAGAAATACTCAAACCAGCCTGTCTGGCACCAACAATCATGCTATGGTCAGAGTCACTGGGATCACATTTTTTCCCCATTCTGATGTTTGATGTTAACATAAACTGAAGCTTGTGACTGTATGTGTATTTCTGTAGTATTAATTTTCTCCTGTCAAGAGTTGGAACACTGGCAAAGGTGATTTATTTAAATTCCTGATTTTCCTGAAAAATAAATTAGGATGATGCTATCACCATCCATTCTTATTAGGCTAGTTGGTGTTATTTAGAATTTCTCTAAGAAATATTGTTTTGAGAGTTGAAATTTTTACTTCCCTTTGACACATTATTGAATCCTTCTGATCACCTCTAAGTCATTATACCCTCACAGCTTTCAGAATAAACTGTGGTATCTTTCAGCAGACACACATTTGTAGCGCTGGAGTAATTAGTTGATTGACTGGCTAGCCAACAGAAAACTGAAATCAACATTCACAGTCACCTGACAAATCTGATTAATGGCCAGATCTGAGAAAAACATGAAGTATCTGGTGTTTGAGCCAAATCAAGCACTTTATTTGTTTGGATGTTTGAAACTATTCTTGAGGAAATCTTTGACAGGGATAATTGTTTGACACTCTTCTCTGTCTTGTAACAGACATTTAAAGTGCAAGGCTTCAAAGGTCAGGTGGGCTTCATCACCTCCATGTCTGACCATTTCTGTGGCTCATGCAACCGCTTACGTATCACTGCAGATGGCAGCCTCAAGGTAAAGCTACAGTTGTGCTTTGTTGGACTTCAAGGAGCTGTTAAAGAGGTCTTTTATTAACAGTCCATGAAGACCGTGTAGTGTCTCACCTACACTCCTCCCTGTCTCTCTTCTCTCAGGTGTGCTTGTTTGGTAACTCTGAGGTGTCCCTGAGAGATGTCTTGCGCTCTGGGGCATCAGATGAAGAGCTACTGCAAATCATCGGAGCAGCTGTGGGCAGGAAGAAGAAACAACATGCAGGTAGATTTGTGTAAAGTTAATTTATATACAATGCATCATTTGTGGGGTTTACTCACAGATTACTGAGGAGTTTGAAGTTCTACTGTAAGGTAATGTCTCTTCCTGTTTGTCTTTACAGGCATGTTCAGTATCTCCCAGATGAAGAACAGGCCTATGATCCTCATTGGTGGGTGACATGTCTGTACGTACAAATCTCTCACATTCACTTTGCTCTCTCACTGCTCATTCATAATTTATTTGTGATGTTATGATCATCATGGGTTGTACCACCATATTTCTTATACATTCACAGCCAATTCCTACTTTAATTCTGCATCTTAAACGTGCATTTACATTTATGGTAATGACAATTAAAAACATTTTCTTTACTTTGAATAATGCATCTTCATCTGAATATGAATGTTTGTTTTTTTTTTTGTTTTTTTTTTAAAGTTTCCTTGACTAATGTTTTCTTTTTCCGACAGGCACCACATCCCAAAGATCTTTGTGTCTGTCAAAGTCACCAAACAGCCAGATGGCTTTCCCCATTTTTTTCCAGTTTAAAGATGACACATTACTCTCTCCAACAGCAGCTCCTTATATGTGTCATTTGGGCAGCAGGAGAGTCCTAAATAGCCTTCCAGATTGCAGTGCTTCAACACAGGCAGTCCATGTTTGCTCCTCAAGAACCTTATTGAGTGGGGTTACCCATGTTAGGTCATATATCAACAAAGAAAAACCTAATGTGAGAGACAACCTCTACAGTGTAGCACCTCTTGGGAGTGGCCTCACTTTGACCAGTTGTTACATTAAGACTGCAATTTTTACTACACGCACAAATGTCATGAGCCACATTAATGAAGATGCTTTGAAGAACCACTTACTCAGGACCCCAGGAACACCTATTTTCTGGACACTAATGAATGCCAAAAGAAATCTTAACCACCACAGTGTTAGACTGTGCCACAAACAGAATTGCAGCAAAGACCCCAGCATCAAAATCAGACAATCTGTGAGTGATCAGACCAAGTCAGGCACAAATGTGTCCCACACTCACCTGGATGAAACCATGGAAGCCCAGCTGACGCATACCGACGGCCAGGGGCGAGCCACAATGGTGGATGTTGGGGGGAAAACTCCTACGCGTCGAACAGCCACAGCCCGTGCCACTGTCGTCTTGGGCCCCACTGCTTTCCGGCTGCTTCGGGATAACCAGCTGGCTAAGGGTGATGCCTTGGCTGTGGCACAGTTGGCTGGCATCATGGCTTCCAAGCAGACCTCTGCCCTTATCCCTCTCTGCCACCCACTCCCCTTAGACCATATCTCTGTTACCTTTGACCTGGATGACCTGCAGAACTCGGCGGTCATCACAGCAACCTGTAGCACTACGGGCAGGACAGGAGTTGAGATGGAGGCTTTGACAGCCGTTTCCGTGGCAGCGCTGACTGTCTATGACATGTGCAAGGCAGTGAGCCATGACATCATCATCATGGATGTAAAACTGGTCAGTAAGACAGGCGGGAAGAAGGACTTTCATCGTCATTTTTGACCACCTCCCCTACCAATGAATCAGTGACAGGAAAACTGACAATGAATGAATTGTAAGCATGAAAACGATTGTCCCAATTTTCGCTGGCATTGTCATAGTTTTCTACAAACTAAAATTTATGCCATCAGAATAATTTGAAGGATGTTAGAGTGTTCAGGATCCTTTCAGACACACTGGGCTTTGTAGATGTCAGCCATGGTGGGGAAAGAGTCATGAGAGAGACATGAATCATGTTATCTAAACAGTGTTCATGTTTACTTTAATTCAGCAATGCTTTGTAAATAATTTAATTGTCATACATGAAATTGTTAATTTCTTTTAATATGTGTATGTATATGCATGTACTGTCTGTGTAACAAGTGGAGAGTTTAGAATCAATGAAGGGCTGCAGTGTTACTTTTTGTATCTAGAGGGCACTCAAGTATTTATTCACAAGCCTCCCTGGAAGTTTTTCAGTGAAGAACAAACTGAGGACAGACTGAGCTGGAAGCTGGCGGAGAAGGAAGCTACAGCAGAGTAACAAGAGCAGAGGAGTGTACTGTATGTTTCAGTGTCCTGGATGCTTTACTCAGGTCTGCTGTTAAATATCACACTCTGTCTTCCTTTACTTACCTGCATTGCATTACAGTAATTAACAGCAGTATGAATGTTTCTGCAAATTAATTTTTAAGTTAATTCACTTGTATGAAATCTAACTTCTCAGAGATGTTATTTTTTATAATTATGTCCATGATGATGATTGGTAAAGAAATCATTCTCAGATTGCGAATTTTACTGGATTTCATTTTAGTTTTTATTATTTTCCTTCTACCACTGTAATATACTGTAGACTGGATATTTATACTCACACCACATTACAATATAGGATGACAGCAAGGTAACTTTTAATAATGACTGATAACACTAATAACCAATGTACCCTGTACACTGCTTAGGTTTTGTTGTTTTTTTCCCTCTCTTTCCCCCCCAGGAGGAACTTGATTGATTGTGTTCAGTGATTTGATGTTAGCTCAAAATTTACAGTATGATTGTATGAAAATTAGTAATTCTTTATATGGTTGAAGTGCCTGATGA
The DNA here is from genome assembly GCF_016859285.1 of Xiphias gladius. Taxonomy (NCBI): domain Eukaryota; kingdom Metazoa; phylum Chordata; class Actinopteri; order Istiophoriformes; family Xiphiidae; genus Xiphias; species Xiphias gladius. Next base: position 5,239,794 of record NC_053409.1, on the reverse strand, counting down.
AATGACAACTGATGCAGTGCCCGTGTAATGTAAGGCTCATTCATTTAGTCACTGTTACTATAAGTATGATCCTCTCTGGTCTGCACTGTAGAATAGTTCTAACTTTTGGTCTTTGGAGAACTGAATATTGCTATTTTTGTATTATAGCAAATAATTGATTGTGGTCACTTTGCATCCAACTCACTTCATTTGCACTGCTCATCTTTTTGGAAGAATTAAATGAAAACTGAGTTGCTGAAGGCTTGTTTAGCATTTATTTTCTATTTTAAGACAAAATATTCTGCAGTTTCTTCTGTAATGTCTTAACTTTGTATGCTGCATCTGAAAGTTGAGTATTACTTGATTCCACAAGATGCTTTCACTCAGTTACAACACACAGTATGTTCTATTGTGTTTTGTAAGGCTATTAAAGATAACAGAAAAACAGTAGGGGTTTCCCTCTGGGGACACTCACATTATGTATTCAGGTCATCAGCCTTTTATTTCAGTTGAAAAATCATTGCTTTTCTCCACAAATGTGTTTCTATTGCCAGTCCAAGACAAGTTGACAGTTATTTAACCACCTTCAGAATCACCGAGACTACATTTTGGCAAAATAGGTGTAGTCACCTACCTTGAGGAGGTCCAAAATGAAATACGGTAGTGTATTGTTGTCCTCATTGATGGGTGATAGAACTGTACGTATACATTTTTCACACTCTGACTTTGTTCTATCATTGGTGATGATCATCGGCTGATGATACCATTGAAAAGGCCAACTTGTGTTGAGTAAAACAGTATGAATACTGCTGTTTGCTCTGATTCCATTGCTATTGTCTATCGATATTAAATAGTACGTTTCCTTACGTTTCTGCCAATCCATCTGTTGGCCAGGGTGTAGGTACAGTATAATACAACCATGTGTCTCTTCCAGTATACATGTAATGTAGCAGTTTTTCCTTCCCCGTAATAATTTGTATACCTGGAGTAAGGCAGCATATCAAAACTTTCATGTAAGCATAGTAACTCTTTCAAACCTTATAACTTGCATTAATGTTGAAATCCGACTGGACTGGTCGGTGGTCCTTATGAAGGGGAAAGGGGTCCTTTTCTACAATGGTATTTTTGTGGGCTGAGGACATAAATTGCGTCAAAAACTTCAGTTGTTTAATATTGCCATTCACTGATTCACAGTTATTAATAACGTATTCAGTGGTGTTGGATGTTATTTGTTAATAGATCTTGTTAGTTTTCAAAGTTAAGACAAAACAATTGTGAAGGTCTTTCACTTTTTGTTCACCTTTCTGTCACATTTGCGCGTGTTCGGGCAATTTCAATTTCAATCAGATGGGGTCGTTATATTGTGGGGTGGTAGAACTACTTGTGTGATTGTTGCACACGACAAGTGTTGTTATTGAAGACGTCAAAAGAAAAAAAAACGGAGGGCGTCATTGAGGGGTCTTTAGAAGGCAGTAGTTACCGAGTTACCATGACAACAGTCGAAAACGGGAGCTAAACAACAACACAGCCCAGTTTGAACTTAAGCGTTTGTCTCGGGTGTGATAAAGTTGAATACATTCACAGGTAACCTGTAGGTTGAGTTCTTCATTAATATCAAATTGTAAAATGTTAAAAACGGTCTGCTTTTGGTAACCTGTAGCTATTTTTGGCAAGCTAATAGCACTGCCAGGTGCAAGATGTCGATGCTAAACAATAGCAAATATATTGCTAAGTTAACTTAGCATTGCATTTTATACACTGAATCACAACTTTAACTTGTTATTAGCACTTTTTCTATTTATTGATAACGTATTATTCATAACTATTATGTTTTTTTCCCCCAATAGGTTTTCATTTCATGTGACCTAGTTCAAAATCAAATCTAAAATACGTGGTTACATGGCCCAAAGAGGGCACAGTCCTTTATATTATACTATTGTAAAATATATAAATACAAGAACATTTAACTATATTTAACAGTATAGTTAAGGGTATTAAGGGTTTTAGTCCATGAAGTCAACCCCCATCTGCTAAGCATGAGGGCTGTGAGGTGAACCTTAATAAGAAACCCCACTGGATCCAGAGTGAATGTCTGTCAAACAGTTAACATAAAACTTTACTGCGGTCTAACACCCTAACGTTACTTGCCTCAGGAAGAGAAAAATAGTAGTTTGCTGTGTCAGTAAGGTTGTGCTAATTTGATTAAACTAAACATTTATAATATTTATAATCCAAAACTGAGGAGTCATCACAGTTAAGGGTCAGTCACCATAGTCAGTCACTAGCCTTGACCTGGGGACAGCCAGATGCCCCTGCCACAGGACCTCAGACAGTTAAGGCCCGGAACCAGTTTTGCCTTAACGTAGCAAAGTTAATCAGTAAAACTTTGAAATCAAGGCTTAAAGTGCAAGGCAGTCAGTTTCTATGTTTTATGTGAATTGGGTTAATATAGAGAATACAGAGAAACATGACAGCTATACATGTTTTTTCAGGCAGTCTTGTTTCAGATATTGACAGTGCCTTTTCTGTCAGAGACTGATACACAGTGGACAAATATTTGGAAAATAAAACCTAAGAGAAAATCTGCAAGAACAATTGTGTATGTACGAATCAAAAAATGTCTTACATCTGCTGCATATTAGTAGTGTTACACAGTGTCTGCAAAAAGTGAAAAATGTATGTTTGATGAGACTGTACTGCTGTTCTCCTTTACGCTCAGGAGTTGTGTAAATTCTTGGCTCTGCGTGTTGCAAAGATGACAGAAGAACTCACAGGACAAATGATGGAGGAAGAGGAGGAAAGGGAGAAATTGAAGATTCCACAACAAATTAAGAATAACACAGCTCTCCCTAAACAAACTCAAGACAGTCCTGACCTTAAGATGTCTGTGATTAAACAAGGTAGGTGGTGACAGAACAGAGAGTCAGAGCATGTAAAATGTTGAACTACATTTAAGGCACTACTTTTGCCTTGGAAGGTTTGCTTACTTCAGTGTTCGAGAATGATCTCTCCTCTGTCCTTAGAGCCTATGAAGAGAGACAGACAGGACTTGATCTCCACTGAATTTAAGAGAGCACTCCTGGAGGTAAATGACTTAAAGGGTCCTGTTTTAATGGCAAAAGCACAATGACCACCACTGCACAGACGCTGTGGACGTCTCCAAGTGCATCTACCATTTTGGTTTTGTACTTTGGATGCAGTAATGTTAAATGTAAAAGGGCTAGGGGCGGCGGAGTGCAGATCAGAGAAGACTGTCAGTTAATTCTATGATGACAAAGACGTAATTTGTTGAACAAGTACCTTCTTTTTTCCACTGCCAATTTATGTCTGGCTTTAATCTCCTCTCCTTAATTATCTGCAGTACTCCCCTCACCCTCATCATTCTGTCCTCAGGTATCTGTGATCATGAGCAGGTCGGAGATAAGGAAGCTGGACAAGGCCATTGCAGCAAAGAAGAGTGATCTGAAATGGCTTGAACAAATGATTGAGAGAGAGAATTACAGCTTTGAAGAATATCTCAAGAGCTGTGAGAAGAAATCTGCAGATGCCATAAAACTGTAAGCTGTAGAGGATTCCTTGTCATTATAACTTGAGACTGGATTAAATATCCTTTCTTTTTTTTTTTTTTGTAATAATTGTAATGTTGTCTCTGTTTTCAGTTTTGAAAAAGAGAGGAAGTCCAAACAGGAGAAGAATGCTGCGATTGAGAAGTTAACTGACGAAATAAGGACCATAAAAAGGCAGATCTATGATAATGTTGTGCATTTAACATAAATATGCACACATACTACATGTTAAATGTGCATATGTTTATTAAGCAATAGGTGCTAGGAGACAAACTACAGTAAATACAGTAAATTAAAATAAGCAATTATGGAGGTATTCATCTGCAATGACTATTTCACAGTGGGACACAGTGGCATGCTTTATGGATCTAAACCTTGTCTTTCTTATTCATAGTGAATTTGCTAAGATTGAGGAAATCCCGTATAATTATAAGAGACACGAGAACATTCTATTCAAGCTGTCAACTCAGCAGTGGCAGGAGCCACAAGAAGCAGAGGCTTTGAAAGCTAAAGCTCTGGATGAGCAGAACAGGGAGTGCCAGGAGACAGCAATTAGGCAAGGTGAGTATTAAGACCCAATGACTCAATATGAAATAGATGATACAGTAAGGGCCAGGGCGTGCTGGTTTATCCCCTGATATTGGTCTATTATTAAGAAACCAATATGGTCTGAACTATATTATCTTTTTCAATAACAATTAGCAGACTAATGCAAAATTTATAAATACTACTCTTTGTGACTTAGATTTGTGAATCCCTAAAAAGAGACCACTTCAGTAACTGGTGAACTCACAAAAGACAGATTTTTTTTTAAAAAACTGGTCAGAATCGATACAGCAGAGGCTGACATATCCTGACTTGTAAGGATGGCTTGTGTAATTATTGTAATGGGAATGATACCATGCACACAGGTTTGGAGAGGGGTTTGGAGTCCAGTCCAGGTAGCGTGCCGCCTTCGACCAAAGAGCCCACGCTTTCCACAGCCCACAACGAAACACTGTAAGGAACCAACAAAACACTAACTTTTATGACGACACTTATGAGTGTTATGGTGCACATCCAGTATTAGTCTTTTACATTCATGTACTCTTATGCAGTGGTAAATAATAAGATTTTTAATCGATTACTTCCATTTGGCATTCAGCATAAAAGCAAAAGCAAAAGACAAATGCGTTTAAAAATAAATGTACCTTCCAAAAACTACATTCCTCCATATAGTTTTTCATGTGGATATATTTTGCATTTTCATTTGAACATCATTTCACATTTTCAGTTCATTTTCTTTTTTCTTTTTTTTTTACATCTTGTTGCTGCTGTTGTTTAAAAAAGCTATACAGAAAACCATCTACCAAATGACAGACTCCTCAAACAAATCATTACATGTCAATTTCTCTTGATCTTAAGCTCTTTTTTTGGCATTTAAGGTTAACAAATTCTAAACTGGATAACGACAGCTCAGAATATGAGGTCAGTTTTCCTGAAAAGTGAACTGAAGCATTACCTCTTTTCATCTTGAGTGGTTATTTGCAGTGCTGACAGTGTGCTTTCACTTTCCCCTTCCTGCAGCAGAAGTTGGAGCTATACTTCTCTGATTCCCAGCAACTACTGGATCTGTTGAAGGACCTGACAGAGCAAAATTTGTCCCTGATTCACAAGTTCACCAGGGTGAATGAGTTACTGGTGGAGCCCCGGCAGGCCATTGGGATCACCTTGAAGAAAATGTAAGCATGATATTTATCCAAAAGGCTAATTTTAAACTGCAGTCAAAAAAAAAAAAAACAAACAAAAAACAGCACTAACAAGCATGCAGTATAAGAGGTTACAGTATAAACAAAAAACAACTTTACAAAAGGTATTACAGAGTAAGTAAATTAAAGGGAAAGGAGAAAGAGCACACAGGACAACCAATACACATGAAAGACACAAATTACTACACACAAAATGCTTCTAGAAACTTGTGGCAATAATCCCACTCTATGCTAACTCTTCTCTCTCTGTAGGAAAGAGGATGAAGAGAAGCTAATGTTGCAGGTCAATGACAACAGAGACAGAATTGACAAAGAAAAGAAGAGAGTTTTCCATCTCAAAAAGAAAGTTAAGCTCCATGACTCGTTAAAAACAGAGAATCAGGTAAGGAAGCAGAATGTGTGTTTGCACTTTTAGGTTTAAAACTTTTAGAACTTAAAATTGATAGCAACAGCCCTATAACATCTAAGGTGGCAGCAGTAAACTTCACACAGCATGCTACATTTGACTGATCCCAGCTGGTCTCAGAATTTTTCTGTTTTAGTCTGTCGCCTCTCCTCCTTGCCTACAGGATATTATGTTGGATGCTATGGGCGTGAAGGTGACGGAAGTGCATTGCTGCTGTGTGGATAGCCGGATGACAAGCCTAAGCACCTTGGAGAAGCTGTCCAGTGTCGAGTACCGTATGTCTTTACTGCTCCAGCACATTGAGAGCATCCCTCTGGAAAGCTTGGAGACACTGAGGCAGATCAAGGACAGTGTGAGGAGGAGCAGGTTCGTCTCACTGACTGTAGGCCTGACAGCAGGCCAGTAGTTTAAGGCTAACATTCATGTTTAGATATTTATGTTGTTTATTATAGTATATATTACATAGTTTCAAGTAGATTGTATATTTTGTACAGTGGCATCATGGTAACTGGTATCTCCTAATAGTTTTTTTACATTTTGCACCGAGCAATTAACATATTTTCTAAATGGTGTAGATTTTTTTTAAACAGATTTTTTTGTTCATAGCAGTTTTGGTAAAAATAGCTTAGCATATGCTTCACTTATGAAAAGAAAAGAAAAAAACATACTGCAGATCAGCCAGTCCCTTATAAGTAGTATTTAAATGGGTTAACAACAGAATGTTTACACTGCAAATGGTGTTTTTTTAATCGAATGGTCACTTAAGTTTTTCAGTTATTGACTTCTCATTCCACCATGGCTTTCCTGGATTTTGTTCGTAAATAATAAAAAGTGAATATATGTGTACAGTGTATGACACTGTGCTGTATGTATATATGTGTTTACATACATTTTATGTATACACATATACATACACTGTATGTGTACAGTGTATGTATATGTGTATATCATGTATGACTACAATAACTGTGTAGGGCAGTAATGTTACGGTCAGATTTGGACAGTGTCAGCAGAATAGTAATGTACATCACGGCAGTTTGTAGGAGTCCTGGCATGGATAGATATTTCAGACTAGCTTTTCCGTCTTCAGTACATTGATAAAAATGCAATGCAATGTGTAAACTTTGGTAATGCAAAGAACTCAGTATAGATATGTGGCCCTAAAGAGCATGTTACATGGAAACCCCTTCTCTTCTTGCGTCCTATGTGATTTCCCAGGCTGCGTGAAGCAAATCTGAGACTGGAGAGGGAGAAAGTGAAAGAAAGGATGAAGAAGTGCATGCAAAGATCCTTGTGTGATACCAAGAAAATTGTGAGTCTTTTACTTAAAAATGGATACATACAACATTCTCTGCCAATATGTGAATTTTGTATTAGGTTTTTGTCTATTAAACATTATACCCAACGTCAAAATTCATTATCAATAAATCAGAACAACTTTTATTTGAATGCCATCCTATACTGTATGTATAATGTGTGAAACGGGGTAAGATTTGGGGGAAATCTGAGGGATTTACAGCTGATCTACTGGATTAAATCTCAATAAGGAAATAAGGTGCTGTTCTATTACAAGATGAAACAGAGTTTATTAGAAATGTAGTTGTAATTTGGAGAAACACTAATAAGACTATTGTTATTAAATAAAGGCACCAGACCTCAAAAATCTCATTTTTAAAAAAGAGAATTTGAATTTATCAGTTTCTTTTCTTCTCTAACATGTAGTCCAAGCATGAATTGAAATTATACTTAGAAACAGGGCAGGGCAAGTCTTAATGCCTTTTTTCTTTCAGAGTGGAAGAAAGTTCATGCCCAGATGCATCCCTGTCAAGCAGAAGATCAAAGTCAACAGTAAAGACAACATCCCTGCCAAAGACGAACTCTATGCCTACCTCTTTACCACTGAGGACATAGAGAAAAAATAAAATAAACACATATGATGTTTTCCATGCCATGAAAAGTGAAAAATGCAAAAAGTTACACCATTGTTTAACAAGTCACAAGTCTTGATACTCAAATTTCAGGTCAGGACAAGTGCGTCCCATGTCCCAAACTTTAGGATCCAGTCTTAAGTAACCCATAATGTATTCTACATCATATGTCATTTCACAATCTAAACATATTACTGTGTAAATAAAAGTTGACTATCTTTTTAATATGTACTTTATTATTAGGAACAATTGTATGCTGTTCTATTTTATTTTATTACAACTTTCATAATCATAATACACATAACTATAACTTTCGTATGCCCAGGATTCTGGTTATGAGCTAAATCAGAATACTTGCAATAAAGCAGTCTGATTGTACTGAATGTTCAGTAATTTGATCATGTGAAGATCAATTCATCAAAGAGAGTCTGGCTCCGGAAAAGTCGACATGTTTTAATGCCCTTAGAGGCATAGACAACAAAGATGAGGGAGCCACCCCTACTTGTTGTGTAGAAACCACCTCACAGGTTGGGATATTTTGGGTGGGGACCCCCACCCAAAATATCCCAGTGTTATAGTATGGGATCTCCCTGGTATTGGTACCACCAATTTTCCAGCTGACAAGTACCTGGAGCAACTTTGGAGAAGTTTGACTTCTTCATCATCATTTCATCTGATTGCTTCAGAGAAAACGATGTAAAGCTCGCTCAGGAGATTAAGAGGATGGGGAAAAGTTCTACTTTATTCGCTCAAAGATTGACCATAACTTACATGATGAGGAAAGAGGTCAGAGAGATTTCACCAAAAAAAGACCCTTGATCGAATCATGGGAAACACCATTCAAGGTAAAGGGTTTTTTTATTTATGTTTTTTTTGTTTTTTTTTAAATATTATTATTTCCATTGTGAAGAATTTAGTTATTGTATTTAATGATTATTTATTGTTGACAACAGAGTAAATCTACTCAAACCTAAAAATACCCTATTTCCTCAAGTAGTGCCCGGGCCCTTTGTTTACATCCACTGCAGAAGATAACAGGCCTTTATTTGAAACAGGCTTGTATTAGAGGCAGGCCTTTATTTCTAATTGCCGTTGTTTGACAGGTATAATTGGTCACGTTTTAGTATGAAGCCTCGTTTTGAACCGTTCACGTTTTCGCTGTTAAAGTTACAGCATTATGCTGTTAATGCAACTCAACATTTCCTGTAACTCAACACTTCCTGTAAGCGTTTCCCTTTTATGACATAGGTCTCCGAAAACAAGGTGTTAAGTCTTCCTGGTGTCCAGCTTTGATCTCCATCTGTATGATTTCCATCTGTTAGAGGAGACATTAGAGAGAGAATTCCCTGCACTCAAGCGGAATGCTTTGCTTTTGGCCATACCCAATATCAACCTGCAGATCATCAACAAGAAGAAAAAGATTTTTCAGGCCAAAATAAAATACTTTGCTTTTCTATCTGCATTTGGAGCAGGTGTACCAGTTCCTGGCTTGTCTGGTACTATTGATATAGGCATGATCATTGCATATATCACAGAGTCCCAAATTGCATTCTGTATTGATAATGCGTCACTGCAGAATCTTGCTTTTAGTGCACACCTCACTTTGGTTGATCTTGAAGCAGTGATGACATCACCACTGGCTGCAAAAGAAATAACCAAACATCTTATCATTAAGATACTGATCTCATTTCAAACTCTCTTTGCATTAATGGCAGCAGAAGAAGGATCCAGATTCATTCCAATAATTGGAATCCCAGCAGCAATGATCCTCTCTTTTATCTCCACCTACAGAGTGCTCACTACTTCCCTCAACATGGTTGTTGAGGATGCACAGAGGGTATTTACAAGATATCATAGATGAATGGAAATATGGCAACGATTTAGCACATTTAAAACTTCCAGTGTACAATAATAGCATTAGAATTGGACAGTCTTACTTCCAAGTCCACTTAGCCTGCAAGCTTTTCCTTTTTGTGTCTCTGAGCAAAGTGCAGCATGATTTCTGAAACATTCCGCACGTTACCTCTAGTCAGGAAATACTTTGGTCCCTGGAAGTGAAAACAGTTCCTTAATTATAATAATAGTAATTAGACTAAGAGAATTATAACTGGTTTCCGTTTAGGTATTAAAAGTCATGTAGGTAACAACTGTATCTACAGGCCCATAATAAACACGTAGTTATCAAACCTGAACCCCTGAAATATGTAATGCCATTTACAGAAGTGAAGGACAGAATAATAGAACACTTCTGTCTTTTTTAAATTGTTTTATTTTGAAAGTTTTATAACAAAGTGATGTACACTCACTGAGGACTTTATTAGGAACAAAATACTAATACTGGGTAGAGCCTCCCTTTGCTCTCAAGATAGCCTCAATTCTTCATGGCATGGATTCTACAAGATGTCCGAAATATTCCTTTGAGATTCTGGTCCATGTTGACATGATTGCAGATTTGTCAGCTGCAAATTCATACTGTCACTCTCCTGTTTTACCACATCCCAAAGGTGTTCTATTGGATTCATATCTGGTGACTGAACTCATTGTCATGTTCATGAAACCAGTTTGGGACAACCTTTGGCCATAAATGGATGCACATGGTCAGCAACAATACTCTTTACTAGGATTTGTCATTCAAACGCTGATTGACTGGTATTAAGGGGCCCAAAGTGTGCCAAGAAAACATTTCCTACACCATTTAACCACCACCACCAATCTGGAATGTTGACACAAGGCAAGCTGGGTCCATGGATTCATGCAGTTGACACCAAATCCTGACCCTACTGCCTCATCAGACAAGGAAACGAATGGCACAGTTCTGCTGTTGTAGCCCATCTGCCTCAACGTTCGATTTGTTGTGCATTCTGAGATGCTTTTCTGCTCACCAGTGGTTATCTGAGTTACTGTAGCTCATGCTGTCAGCTCAAACCATTCCGGCCATTCTGCTCTGACCTCTCTAATCAACAAGGCATTTCCGTCTGCAGAACTGCTGCTCCCTAGATGTTTTTTGTTTTTCGCACCATTCTGAGTAAACTCTAGAGACTATCTTGCATGCAAATCCCAGGAGATCAGCAGTTTCAGAAATACCCAGCCTATGATGTCTTGAACCAACAATCATGCTACGGCCAGAGTCACTGAGCTCACATTTTTTTCCCCAATCTGATGTTTGACGTGAACATTAACTGAAGCTCCTGACCTGTACCCGCATGTTTTTATGCATTTCACTGCTGCCACATGTGTTATTGTGTCTTGTTGGCAACTGTAGGTGATTATGATGAGTGATTGCCCTCCAATGGTCAGAGTGAGGAACTACAGATATTACAGATTATATAACAGACATTAATTGTAATGTTTATCATCATTATTCATATCACCACAGTATTTATAAACATGTTTGTACTAATGTTGGTAGTATGCATGATACATTTGTTATCAAACAATACATGCCACTACACCTCCACATTCTTCAGTAGGCACAGTATCAACAATGTATCCACCTCTGTTTGCATGTTGGGTGGACAGAATATTAGAAATACCACTGTCAGTTTTGTATTATTTTGAAAGGCTTCACTGGTTGTATTACAATAATACTCTTTCTGACCTGATGCAACAATGTGTTATTCGTGATAAACGACGTACACTATTATCAGTTAATATTAACAGTTTCAGCACTATTATAGATTACAGATCACAGAATCCAGCTTCAGAGTATGAGATATATACGTCTTGTAGTAAACAGTGTAAGCATGTATAATTTATTCTCTCTTCCTGTATATGCACACATCACTGAGTGTTTTCTGTATTAGTACACGGACGGCATGACCCAAACACTTTTATCTCAACAACTGGCAGAGAAAAAAAAAGAATAAACAATCACTTGTAAGGGACAAAAGTTTATTGTAACCCTACAAAAGACACAGGGTGAGAAAAAAAATACAAAACAAAAATAAAATTATAGAAATGAAAAAAAAAAAAAGATTCTCATTCTTATACAAGTCTGAAAACTATCCATCATACACGGACCACAGTTTAATTATTCATATTTTTAATATAACATTTTGCTGTAATGCTGTGTGTACATACAAAATATAGCAAACTAAATAAGGCAAATAAATAGAGGTACAATATACAGGAAAATGGAACATTCTTCAATGTTTTAATCTTTTTTTAATCTTATCTCAAACATCAAGAATGGTGTACAAAATTCTTTTTTTTCCAACTGTACATCTTTCTGTGGAGGATACTTTTTTCCAACCATAAAAATACTGACTCCTCACAATTATACAACCTCTAAAACTGGGTGCAACGTTTCTCAAGCGGTACAAATTGTGTAACAAGTGTGTTCCATATTGCAAGCAATTTTTTACTAAAGGTTAAAGTCAACACATCATACTTTGTGCACCCTTTTGTTAGGCATGCAGGTCGACGCCAAGTGTAATGTGAAATATGGTGGTGTCAGAGATCAACCCCCACCCCCCCCCTTTTTTTTTTAAACTCTTCAGGACAGGTGAAGATTTAAAACTCAGTACACTCATGTTGTGTAGGAGTGTCACCTCTTTGTGTATATGTCCCACAAATTCCATATCTGCCATCTAACAGACTATTGATGTGTTTCCAGCGGCCCAGCCGGAGTCCCCTACGTCACTTGCCCTTTTCCTGTCCTTACTCTTCACACCATGTTTTTTTGCACCACTCTTTCGTTGCACCCTCATCATTTCAGAGGCATCTAAGCCCTCAACATGGTGCTGCAAATGGAAATGTCCCATAATAAAAGTGCATTGAACAAGCTACTAATTTCATTCTTCTGATTCCCATCATACACTCCAAAATCAGCCAGTCAATGGCTAAATAAACATCCAAACATGTAACAACACAAACATGTAATAATACTGACAATGTTGAAATACCCCCTCAGTAAATAGTCTGCACTAAGGGTTAAAGCTCTGTATTAAGAGTTTAAAGGGTCTGCCAAAGTCTGATATAGTAACTCTGATTAACTCAAAAGACAAAGGAGCAGAGTTTAGAAAATAGAATAGCTCAAATATACATGAGATGCTGATTAAAGAATAAGCAATCATATGACATTTCCCCCTTAGGACTTCAGGGGTTTTTATGATTTTTAAAGTGTCTGAAAGTTTGAATCTATTTGGATTACCAGTTAATCTCTAAAGTGTGGGACATGGGAACTCAAAGATCCTCTATGCACTGTCTCACATCATCTTTTCAACCTCATACCAGCTTCTCTCTGCTTCAGTTTGAGGAAAAATTGAAAGAAAAACCCCTGAATGAATGTGCTGTGTCTCTGTGAAATGACAGATTAGAGAGAAATTAAAGATTTAGGAGAAATGCAATTGGGATTTTCGCTGTACAGGTAATGGGCAAAAGCTCTCTGATGACATGCCAGCCATAGTGAAGTACACCTGATGGAGTTATTTAGGAGACTTTGGTGAGTTAGTTTGCCTAGAGCTGAGGTCAAAGGCCACATCATGTTAAAACTTAGGAGAGCTGCTTGTAACTGCTTGTGATGTCAGGTGTAAACACAAAGTGGACTCTGAGAAGCCACGAGATGGCGTCAGTTAGCCTAATTCCAACTGTAAGCATCATTTCATGCACAGTTTTGGAAAGCCATGAGCAATAAAACAAAATAGCAGGAATGTTGCATGTGTGAAAACGGGGTCAGAGGCACTTTAAGGTGAAAATTACGATGCATTTAAGAACAGAAAAAATGGCAGAATTAATGGACATGGACTAACTGGGACAGTCATTACTAGAGATACATATTATAAATACATAAGGTAGTGGGTGTTTTCTATATGTTCTTTAGGAAATACTAGAAATTCAAAAACACAGATGTTAAGTAACAAAATTCATTCAGCAATGTCTTATTCCCATTTTGTAACATTTCTGAAAATGCATTATGTGCTTAGTGAATCAAGCACAGTGGGAAAATTTCTGTTTTGAGATGGTGGTGGATGGGGAAAAGAACTGCAATTTGAATCCTCTGTGTTTACGCTAATTGTTTATAGCCTGTGAGAAGAAATTTATACATTTTTTCCTTTAAAATAAAAAAAAAAAAAAAAAAAAAAACCAACCAGGGGCTGTTGTGCAAATCCTAGCCATTCTCAATGAATGTAAATGCAATAAGGCTACATGCCAAAACATGAAGCTGTGAAGAAAAAGTAATCATGTATGTGGATGGAATGACTAAAATGGGTTATCTAAGAACAAAATCAAATACAATCAGGATATTTCATATGAACCTAATGTGTGGTTTGCCCTCTAACCTGCTTACATGAAGCTGTAGGTTCGTTGTGGTGTGTGTTTTTGGTTTTAAACTGATCCTTTCTCTCATTTGATGTCCTAAAATGGAGTGTGAACCTATCAGCTCACTTATCTTCCTAAGCACCAAGAGCAGTAGACATCCAACCCACAATGGAGCTCACCCCAGGATTAGAGGCCTCTCTGTGGGTACTCTTCCAGCCCTCCTCTGTAGCAAGCTACTGTACTGTAATCTTCAAGAAGATTAAACGTTTTACTGAGGTAACCACATACATTCCAGCCTTTTCATGCCTACTGTTCAAGTCTTAGAAATTTATATTATATATATAAAAATATTACTTTGAATACTTAAATGAAAATGACCTAAGTTTGTGGAAGCATGTGGGGCTGACTCTTGCTTGTCCTCAAGAGTTGTTGTAATGACTAGATAATAGAAACAGGGTCTAACCATATGTAAACAAACATTTGAGAGAAGCTGGAAGGAAAGATGGGAGTAAGGATTGTTTTCTATGATGTTCTCTCAGGGTGGTGTCTTCCTATTAGTGTCCTGTCAATGTGCACCACTCAAGAACCCTAAACATTTGAATCAAGCCACAATAAGAAATTTTTAACATGCGTTAAGTGCTTTGTTGTATCTTGACTTTGCATTAACAGACTGAATACATGGCGTGGTCTGATATTACAATGCCAACTGAAATAAAAACACAGATACTGTATCATGAATCTTGGTGACAGTAATCAAGATCTAGTTTAATTTGAGGTGCAGGTAAAAATCCTCAATTGGACTGATGTTTTAGCACCAGTGAAACAGATCCCACGGATACTATGGATGAGAGTCATTAAAGGCGCAATGAGAACTGCTATGCAGCATCCTCTTGGACCCTATTGAGAGTTCATGTGACCTCCAATTTATTGCAGCCAATAGAGCAGAGTACAAAGTCCACATTCAGATGTGAAGCAACTGACAGCTGATCGGGGAAAGTGCATTGTAAACTAATTGAAAATTGTGCCTTTAAGATTAATCTAAGTTATGACAACCCCTCATTATCTTTGTTATAGATAAGGGTAAATTTAAGTACAGAGAGGACTTTTTCCAGGGAACCAGTAGGTCAGCTTGTGGAAACCTAGGAGTGTAAGGTTTGTCAGAAAAACTACAGTGCAAACAAGACATATAGGTGTGAAAAGGACAAGCAATTATCTTTTTTACATAAAGCGCAAAATTTATAGAAATTCACTTCAACAGCAATTTGAACACCAACAAATAATGCATTGCGTGTACAAAACCCCAAAATACCTTGAAAACATAAAAAACGTCATCTTTGCAATTAGCTTGTCTGAATCTAAATATAAATATATACCAAGGCCTAATTGCAGTATGTTTTGTATTAATACATTTACATTTGTTTTCTCTTTTCTTTGGCACTGTTTAATGCCAGAACAATGTTGGAAGGTGAGGCTTGATCCTTGTGGCACAGTCATCATTTTGTCAGGTAAATCAAGCTGAGAAGTTGATTTTCCTTGAGGAGAGCTGTATCCTCTGAAATTGCAGCTCAGGATGCACGTACATCCTGCTTGGGAATGCCGTGTGCTGGAGGAGGCCATTGGGATGGATCCTCTGTTTTGAAGCTTTAAACCCGCCATATTCTATCTATCCTCCACTCTTTCAGAAGCCTACAAAGCATTCTGGGATTCGGTGACTCCATGTCCTTCTTTGTATTAAAGGAAGTTCATGAATATCCATGCATTCTGTGGCCGAAAACACTCTTTTCTGGGGGACAGTTGAAGCAACCATGACCATGGAGGTTATTGCTGAGTTCCCCCTTTCCACCTTCTTTTTCTGTTTTTTTTTTCTGTTTCTGCCTGGAGTAGCTTCATAGTCCTTTTTCCAAACCGTTCTCTTGGTCTCACATCTATGTACAGTGTGACTGGCTGATCCCAATGTCCTGTGTGTTTAAGAACCAGGTAGCAAAAAGATGGGGCTGCTCCAGCAGCAAAGAACTTACTGAGGAACACCAAAGGGTTTGAAAGGAAAAAAGAGCAGTGAGAAATGGAGTGAAAGACTGCCAGAAGCTTGAGCACAGTGTTAAAAGGATATGGTCAAAAGACATGGGATAATGTGTCACAGTGGTCTGTCCATCCATCCATCCATCCATCCATTGATCTCAATTGTCCTTCGTCCAGCTCAGGACACAACTTCCAGGACTAACAGGGTGGAAATAGCTTTACAAGACCAATCAAAGGAGAGTGTTGCATCCTTCAAAATGGTATGGCTGTCCATACATGTCACTACATGTCCAGTCCAGCCATTATTTACATCCTCTCCAATGTCAATGGTCACTGTTCAAGGACCTGGACTAAAGGTGCTAAGAGATCTACACCACGGCAGAATTTAGGTGTCTAGTGTTTTTTCCCCCCTCCTTTTCCCAGCCTAGTAGTTGACCTTGGTGACTGCTCGTTCACGGCCACCACCCTCCACCAGCTGGTTTACGGAGCGCTTGCGGTTACGCTTGAACTTGTTCAGGTCCTTGTCAAAGACCTCGCCGGAACGCAACGCTGAGACCAGGTCGTCGAATTCACCGCCAACCTCATCGGAGGCTCCGCCCTTCTTGGCCCGCCGTTCCCGCTCCCTCTGCTCTTTGAGCTGGTAAGGGTTAAAACATGTCATACATTTCAGTTTTAGACTTCTGAAGCAGAAAGTATCATTGAAAATTTAGCAATTACTGTTGATGATCATGTGACATGAAAAAGCAAAGTAAGAATGTCTCAGGTTTAGTATGCGTATGTGTGTCTCACCATGGCTTCCATTCGTGCCCTCCTCTCTTCCTCATCCTTGCGTCGCTGCATGTTCTCCAGGTCTTGCCGTGCTTCGCTAAATGACTGTAAGAAGGTGTCGAAGATCCCGAAGAACTCATCAGGCTGCATCCTCCCTTCTTCCTCCCCAAAGTGCTTCAGAGATTTGCAAAACTACGCAGAAAAAAAACAAAACATGTATTTAATATTTATATTTTGACAGGAAATGACCAAAAAGGTGGCCTGTTCACACTTGTTGGTAGATAAACATGGACATGGCTGATACATGCACCAAAACCTTTAATGCGTGCATTTGACTCTGTGTATTGCCTGTTCAAACACACATCTCACATTATTTATTCCTGTAGCGAAGTGTGTGACTAGCACATGTGAGCCTGCATATGCATGCCTTTGCTCAAATTCATATGCTGGTATGCATGCTTGATGTTCTCAGGAACTGTATGAACACACACACACACACACACACACACACACACACACACACACACACACACACACACACACACACACACACACACACAAGCACACATACGGTGGGAGAATGACTATGATTTGACCACTGTATGTCCACCCTGTTCTGTTCAAGATGTTCAGTGCTCTGTGCCAGGGCCGACGATTGCAGCCAAACCTCTACATTCCTACACACACAGCTTTGTACTGGAGCATACAGCAGAACACACACATAGGCATAGCCAATATCCTTAAACATCAATTGATATTTGAAGTACAATATTGTTGCCACATAAAAGGTCAGAGTTAGTTCTCCCTAAGAACTGTAGAGACTCACTGTCTTATTAAAAAAGATATCAGCAGGACATTAAGGCAGCTTTGCAATTCAATACAAGTGGCTGCACAAGTCTGCCAAAATCTGAGATCATTTTTCCTTTTTTAAAGTACATGATTATTAATCCTGATTATACTGGTTTCAGGGAATAAATATGTCACCTGCAGTCTTTCATGTTGACATAACACAGGTTCACTAAATATTTATGAAAGAGGCAGCAGCCTCAACACAATGTAAAAATACTCAATTACAAATCAAACATAACGCTTTGAAAAGTTTTAATGGTGAAAGTTTGGTAAAAGTATACAAGTATTATCAGCAAAATGTATTCAAAGCTACATACATTTTTTGGCTACTTGGGTGCAGCAGAACAAGCTGAAAACACAACATCGAGATAGGTGATATCACCTATATAATCACTTATTACACCAATAAAGTTGATATGGCAAACATCTTAGCAAACACTTGCCTATCTAAACATCCAACAGACCCAGAACAACATTAGCATCAATGGGAAGTCATGTGTCTGGCCATATGATGGATGTAAGTCCAATTTTCATTCTCCTTTTGCTATAGCTCTGTTTTTATAGGCACCAAATGCTTGACTATGTTTACTGGCTGGTCACCAACTTTGTCTACCGTTCGGTGCTGTGCAGGTAGTACGTAGTGAGTTTATCGGAGCTGTATTGCTGAAAAGGACGCTTATGAGAGCAGTAAGAGATAAAGCAGTAAAGTCGTGGGCCGAGTTTAAAGACGCTATGAAGTTCCATAGAGCTGAGGGGACCTGCAGAGTCTGGTGATAATGCTCGATAGGTTAATCATCATGAGCAACAAGTTTCACATACATGTTGTCAATTGATCGATTGTTAATATAAAACCATTTATTAAAATAGCTTTAAGTAAAAAAACTTCTCATACTGTTTGCTAGTTTAATGTATAGCGATGTGTTATTTTTAATAAAATTATTATATGATTTGGATGAAAATATTGCTATGAAAACTAACTGCAATAGCTGTCTCATGAATATAGTAGAGTAGAAGTATAATTTGCCCCTTAAATTGTAGTTTAGTACAAATATAAAATAGTATAAAATGGAAAAAAATGGAAAGTAACCCAAAATTTGTACTGGCAGTAATACTCAGTTTGTTTCCTACACTGTATAAAAGTAAACAATTAATACAAATGAAAAAATGGCTTGACATATATTTGGGATGTTGCACATTAAAGGTTGTGATTGGTCAAATGGAACAGTAGTGCTTCATAAAGGCACAGTGGAACCATTCAGTAGAGTTAAAAAAAAAATATTACAAGCACATCATGCAGGGACTAATTGTGAAAACGTATTAATGTAATATACCTTCACGAGCAAATTAATGTGCTGGCCTATCTCTTTGTCACCCTGCAACCTAAAATCCTGTTCAATCTCAAAACAAAACAGTTTTTCAGATAGAAAGCAGCAGTCTCTACTATACTTGTACTGTAGTACTCTTCTATTCTTATGTAGGAGTAAAGTGACAGAAAACATCATATCATTCTACATAATATGATGATAGTACACTGTACGTGGTCCTAATGTTTTGATATAAAGGAGTCGGGGCTCGCTCTTCTCTGAGGTTTCAAAACCATCCTGTGATTATGGGCTGGTCACCATGGCAACCCCCATCATCATCCCTCTCTCTCCTGTAATTATGTGTCTGGTCAAATCTGTTTCCTCTCTTTCCCTCGGGTCTGTGCTAAATGAGTAAACACACACACACACACACACACACACACACACACACACACACACACACACACACACACACACACACACACACACACACACACACACACACACACACACACACACACACACACACACACAATGATTTAGTTAATCTCACACAGACACACACAAACACTGCTGTGCTCTGTGAGAGGCTAATATCTTTTTGTATTCTTAATGGACTATTTAATGTGCCCCTACTGTTTGAGTTAAAAATTTCTTATATTTGTTTATCATGGATGTTAAGGTAAGCCATTGTCAAAAACTTAATTTAAAAGTTTAAAGTTTTTACAAGCTGTTTCAGATGAACAATTCACAAATTTGGGCGTGCTTGGCACCTTTTCCTCAACCACTGCTTAAGTGTTATTACTTATTATGCAGAGGTATTGTGTCTGCTCTGAGTGTGAAATCTTGCTATGCAAATGCACTTAAAGGAAACCAAATTAATGAAACTGTCTCTCTTTACAAACACGAAGCACATCCTTTTTTAACCAGCACAAAGAACAGACAGGGAAAAGACAGGAATGTCCTCAGGGATATCCTCAGACAATAAATGTGGTCTTTTCATTACTTCTAAATTTATGTCATCCCTCACCATCCATGGACACTTATCCAGTGCAGAACTGAGGAAATGAGCCAAGCTTGTCTTTCAGTAGTCCTGCACCCTGGAACTGATTACCACCAGTGAAGAGGTAGGTTCAATGAAATTGGGCAAGTTGAAAATAAGTTTTGGAAATTGCTGCTGAGCTAGAAATGGAAACATAAACAAAATATTGCATTTGTGGAGAGAAACTACAGTGAAATCAGTTTCTGCAGAGCTCTGGTCAGATGCTGCTGTAATAGGGGTCTCAAAATGTATGTCATTTTAAGCTGTGTTACATGGCTTTGATCCTTTCCTTGCACACAACATGAAGACATTTGTTGGATACATGGTTAAAAATAAGATACTCCATTGATGTGAAAATCAAATTAGGACTTTTCCATGGACCATACTAGCGTTTCTGCATGCTTTAGCCCATTTGCACCAACTCACATATACTTTACAATTCCAGAAACTATATCCCAAAGCAAACCACAGCAATTTTGATTTTTACCCACGCTGGAGAAAGAGCACTTGGAATGGCAATGTCTGTTGGGTGGTCACTGAGATGGTCATGATATTTTGTACAGGCATTAATGTTTCCCAGATGGTGAATCATAATGCCTTTGGTAATCCCTTGACTTTTTTTCCAATGCAAAAATAAGGTTGGCATTTTCGGTTCAGAGGGGAATCTCTACACAAGTATTGGGGTGAGACATGTCCCTTTTCAGATGAATCAAATAACTTTGCTGATGTTTTGACTTTTGTATTTAGAACATCATTAGGTCAAAATTTGAATTCATCCAATAGTTTGGTTTATGACCAAATACCTGCAAAACTAATGAAATTCCCATCAGCCACAGCTGTATGTTGTGTCTTGTTCCATAGCAAATGTTAGCATGCTAACATGCAAAAGTATAATGGTGAACATGGTACATTATTATATTAACAGGATGTTAAAATTACCAATGGTAATATTACCATGCTGATATTTGCATCTATCTTGTCTGCTTTCTCAAAAAATTTATCAGTTGGTGATATGATTAAATTTTCTAGTTCTTTAGTTTCTATTTTCTAATATTGCTCAATGTCAGACACCGCATTCTTGCCAAAAGTACTTTCCCGCTGTGTGGTAAATTAAGCCATACTCAACAACTTTGGTGGATTAACTAGCTCAAGCAAGTTTTGTCTCTACAGGCTGATTCTCTTACTGTACTGAAAAGAACTCAAATAACATCTGCCTGTAAGGTGGGAAAACAGTCTTTAAGAAATCATTTAAAACAACAACACCTCAGCGTGCTTGAACAACAGTTGGCAGTGACGTGAAGTATACATTACTTGAAGCAAATAGGCTACATTATGCAAAGACACTGGTTGTATGAATGATGGAAGCGCAAAGGCAGACTGATGATACACATAGGTGCTATTATAGATGTTCCATTATTCAAATTAGTGACTTGATTGAAATTTTTTCATGCTGCATTTACCACTGGTGCTATAATTCTCTCTTTTATCTTGATATTTCCCTTTCAACAGCACATGTGGGATCTTGAAGCACTCCCTGCTATGTTAGATACAGATAGAGACAAAATCTTGTATTGTCTGTGAACATGTTGATGTGAGGGTGTATGGATGTGTTAAGTATAAACCAAACCAATCTCTCAGGATAAAAAAAAAAAAAAATCCCCTCTCGCCTTTGGAAACCTCTGTCCCAATAACCCATATGACCATGGACAACTGTAATCCTTTGTAATGAATGTCTAGTGAGGGTGTGTGTGTCTTTCTCGGACACACACACACACACACACACACACACACACACACACACACACACACACACACACACACACACACACACACACACACACACACAGGTTGCCATGGAGCTCTATAAAACTCAGTGGACTGACTGCTGTTTATTCATCCTCCTCTCCCTCCTGAAGACCAAAACGCCAAGCGTACACCCACAATTGATATTTGTATTCCACTGGAAACCTAACAGAGCGTCAAAAAGCCCTGACATGCACTGAGTTAATGCGTCAGACTACACATTTACCAACCACACACACGCAGACATAGACACAGAAACACAGTTTGTTAAGAAAAGTGTGTGTTCAGAGTCTGGGCCGGTGAACACAGGTTCTTTTGTTTCAAAGCAGTAACTGGTGCCCTGCTCCTCCAGTTCTTTCCCTGTGATGTCCCCACTGGCCTGTTTTCCCTCCCAATTTTTTACCAACCTTCTCTTTGAACAAATAATTAAGCAGAGGGGGAGGCTCTACAAGGAACCCAATGGCCCGTCCTCCTGTCTTTCTCTCTCACAATCTGTGGATCCTTTAGAGAATTTAAGGAGTTTGGCCAAATCGCATCATCACGTCAATTACTTTGGAAAAAGACATGCCTCATAATTAAGCAGAATGTGACAACTGTGATCATGGAACTATTAAACACTGTCTGCAATGTGCCAGCATCAGGATGCTAAACGTGCAACAGGGAAACAACTCCTGCAAATTTTATCAACATTGCCTTACTTTGGGGTTCCCACAGTGCCACTGGTATCTTCAACTTACATACTTCCTACCATATCAATACATGAGCCAGCAGGGTTCAAAAGACCTTTTGGCCCAGTTGTACAAAGAAGAGTGTGTATGTAAAACACTAACTTTTAAAGAGAAAAACACAATGGGAATATGTGGGGGGAATTCAGGGTCATCTTTCAATGTTGGGTTTCCTCTGTGCTGCTGAAGTCATCACAATGCCAAAGAGGGATGCACAGAGGCTTCACAGCTATTCCCCTCAGTATTCTGTCACTCTCTTCCTCTGTCCTCTCTGTCTGTCTGACATGAAGGCTTGGCAGTGAGGAATACCAGCAAAGGATGTATTAAAGCCAACCACATGGACATATGAACTTACACTTAAAGTATGATCTTCTCTCACATTCACATACACTCTTCACTGTACAACTGAGTGGTTAACGAGGTAACTACCTTGTCCTTGGCTTCACTCAGCTGGTCCTCCAGTTCAGAGAAGCTGAAGCCAGCCACAGTGATGAAGTCACCGATCACAGCCACAAACTTATCCCCACGTTCCCTTGTCCTGCTCTGTTGGTAGAGGAGCTCCTGGAGGGGGGCAAGCAAAGAAGAAAAAAATAGAATTATCGCCTCGCAGTTGTAAGCCTCTGCCAACCAGTCAAGTTGCAGTTTACATCCATGTCTGTTCAGACTAATATAATATATGTGGGGAAGAATTTGAAGGAATTGAATTAATATGTATTTAATGTATTTTGTAATAATGAGCATATGAATTTTTGAGTTATGGCCAAAAATGTGTTTTGTGAGGTGACCTTGACCTTCGACCTTTCACCACCAAATTCTAATCAGTTCATCCCCGATTCCAAATCGACGTTTACACCAGATGTAATGAAAATCCCGCAAGGCGTTCCTGATATATGGTGTTCACAAGAATGGGACGTACGTACGCCTGTATCTACGGACGGATGGACAACCGAAAAACATAATGCCTCCACGGCTGTTGCTGATGCGGAGGCATAAAAATTGGACAACTTATGAGGCTGATGCATGCTTCATATTTTTTCTAATCATTCAACTTTCTGTGAAGTGCAATATGTGTAAGCGCACTTTAGCTTTTGTTTCTGTGTGTGGTGGCAAATGTGACATTGGTGTTCACAGTGCATGGAAAATTATCAGCATTTAAACACCCCACCCTGCTGTCCATCTCTGCCCAGCTTGAAAACATAATTACAGTAAAAGAGAAGAACCAATGGGAGGGAACATGACGAAAACACACAACAACTCACCGCCTCGAGAGCCTTCAGTCCACTTTTGATATTGTGCACTTCTTTTTCCAATTCAGCCAAACTAAGAGGAAGACAAAAAAAAATAAGAAAGATATGGAGACAATCTTTGTTACCAGTTGGTATATTCTTGTGCACTTCCCTTTAAGTTCTGGAATACAATTTGTGTCCTCATTTACATTTTCAATGAATTTCACAAAAAGTGAAAGACTCAAAATCTGTGGTAGAAAAGAACTTCATCGTAATCAGAATCACCTAATAACGATGGAAGTATTTTTCATTCAAGTAACAAATATTTTCATAACTGAAATAGCTGAAATCACATGCACGTAGGACTGAGAGCGTGCTCCTCTCTGCTGTAATTAAGACACACAGGTATGGTTAAAATTTCTTTTCCCTTCAAGCATCCCTACAGTGAAATGCTGTGCACTCACTTGACTTTGGCAGCCTCTGGTACACTGCTGAGGTCCTCCGGGATGTGCAGTGTGTCCGGGTAGTTCTTCTCAAAGATCATGATCAGGTAATGCAACATGGTGATGTTCCTGTTGAATCATAAGTAAGGGTGTAAAATTCAGAAACAAGCAAATTTTTTTCTAAAGTAATCTAGGTAACACTACTTCTTGAAAAGCTGCTCCACAAATGATAATTTTGAACACCACACATTCCACACATTAGGCTGATTTTGCTCAGTTGTTACTCCGTTTATCTGTGGGCTTATGGCATAGTCACCACATGTCTAAGCTGAAAAAGTTTAAGTTGTGCAAAAATGGTAAGTGCTGCCATGCAAGTGGTACATGTTCTAAGACACTTTAATTAAAAAAAACAAAAAAAAACTGTATGCATTTTGATATTGTTTGGGCCTTGGATTTGTCTTTATCTTTTTCTTATTTTTATTTAGGATGAATATACTTTGACTTTTGGAAATACAGTTTCAGTTACAGTTTTTGCATTGTTCAGTGATGTAAACAGGAAGTATTAGTACTAATATTACTAGTACTAAGTACTAGTAACACTACTTGTCATAGTAAACTGTCCTAGCAATTAACACACAAAACTTTCCACATACTTTACCCTTTTATACTAACAGGAAATTATATAATATGTGCAATGTTGGTTGTCAATCAAACTGCAATTAAAACATACAGTATGTACTATGGAACTGGGACATGGCGATGGAGTAAGTGCGCTATGCCTGAGCCCATTTTACTGTTTACATTTTGACAAATTTGAACCGTGTGAAATCATGCTGCACTAGCTGCTAGGAGGGCCTCTTATCACTGTAACCATGAATGTTCAGACTACAATCAATTGGATTACTTTTGATTCTGAAAAAGGCAAAATTTCCTGACTGTGAAGTAATGGACATTGTAGAAACTGAGAAACTAGCACTGGAAAGAGTAAGTGATTTGACATTTGAGCGAGTTTTCACCAAGAAGAAGTATTATTTTTTTATGCAGAATATATCAATGGGGACTAAAAGGTTAATTTGAAATCCACAGGTCCCCCCTGGCCCACCTGTCTATGCTGGACTTGGTGTCAGCGATCTTGTTGAGGCTTGAGACCTTGAAGCCGTAGGCATTGCCTCTCTGGCCCTTGTTCATGAAGTTGCCGAAGGCCAGCACCACCTCCAGGATCTGAGTCAGCCGCTTGCTCCGAATAACCTCCTTGGAGGCATTCAGGATGGCTGGAGGAATATGGAGAGGGATCATATAGCTGGTGACTGATATGTATGCACTTTGCTTTGGGCATCACATAAGCTTTCATCTTACATAACGAACTGGCCTTTTTCTGTTCCCTTCCATTATGTTTCTCTACACAGCCCCATGGACTCACATGCAAACTAAAACCTCAACTGTATGTAGCCCAAAGGTTCTCATTCTTTCCTTCATTTTTTAACATCTTTCATGATGATTTATCAATATTCCCCACAACAGCTGGGCAGCTCAGTGGGGAAACCCATCAAGCTCTTCCATCCATCCATAAAACAGCTGGGGCAGGGAAATATTCCAGACGCAACCCCATGCTGTCCATTTCTTTCCCCCTGACAACAGACTTGTCTGGCAAAGTTCAGGTGGTTCCCTTTCTCCACAGAAGAACTCTCAACGTGAATGCGAAAATCATTAACGAAATCCATATTGTTATTGTTACAGTTCTATCTGCTGTGATACAGCATGGGAACCATTCTTCTGGCTCTGCTAACAGTGTTCTGTTGGATGCAGAAAGGCTTGGCTGCACAATGCAGAGTCTTCTGAAATGCTTCTTTTGAACATGCTGGGTGGTCCAGGGAAACATGCTCTCATCTAGAGTATATGACAAAGTAACATGAATAATAAAAGGAGATGAGAACTCTTTTACGGCCATCAATGAACAGTGTGGTCTGGGAAAATTTGGATCTAACATCAAATATTCTGGAGACTTGAATCCACTGGATTACGCCTCTGCTGGTACTTTCTTTCCTGTGTCAGAAGATACATTTTATTTGACCTCAGAGTAGAATGGATAGATTATCTGAAGTAAAAAAAGTTGCAGGAAACACAGGGCTAAACTATCAGTCAGCACTCACTGCAAATAAAACACTGCTGGCACAAATATATGATGTACTCATCAAAGCCCAGAAAGGCATTAAGGCCACTACAGAAGTGTCTTTCAAGTAGCTGTGGCTCATACAGACACCATGACAGCTCGGGCAGGACACACCAATGTGCACAAGTGTGCATGCACACATCTCTCACTGTATGCCTTTTCCCTCCGTCTTCGAAGTGAGCTACAGTGTTTACGAGAGAGGCTCTCCCCTCTCAACATGGGCCAGCTTTCCAAAACAGCCTCCCTGGTAACCTGGAAGCTGGCTTGCAAGGAAAAACTGCAGAGGGCCAATGTACAGTTGGCTATCTGCTCTCCCCATGCACACACACTAGCACACTTAAGACACAGGAGAGATTTCACAAGGCATTGTGAAACGCATTGGTCGAATGGTCCAAAGCTGATGACATTTTTGGGTTTGAAACTTTGTTTTGTTTGTTGTTTTTTGTTTGTTTTTGTTTTTTGTTTGTTTTTTTAGCCACTGGGAGAGTAACTGTGTACAGTATTAATGTGGTACGCCCTTAAAAGCATGTTCCTCAAAATCTTATCTTCTGCTCCATTTGCGTGTAAGACTATGTCAAAAGAGTACTGTTTTAATCTGAGGCACTCAGCCCCAGGCCCATTAATTCCTACTCAAGTTAATCTTTAAAAGCTGGTCACAAATGTACAGCTTTATTTTATGAAAAGGCTCAGTAATTTCCAAAAACAGTTGGGTACTTTAGTTTTTAGCAAACCCTACTCAAACAGGAGAAAATAGCGTACATATTGTGCAACATTGTGGCTCACTGAAGTGTATTTAACAGTTTTTGGACAACAATGGAGCTCCATGGCACAGGTGAGTAAGACATATCAGGCTTTGGCAGACAATACTTGTTATTATAATCAACTAATTGTTGATTTCGGTCTTTTCTTGGATTTGTTAACGATAAGAAAAATACTGAATATAATAGTCTTATCCTTTAAATAAGTAATCACATAGAGTTTACTTCTACTTCCTCTGCCTTTTATTGGAGTCCAAGATGTTTGTCGTTACCTTCAACTTTAGGCTTGGTTTCACCCAGACGCTCCGCAAACTTCTTCTTAAAGAACAGAGCCTGTAGTCTCTGCTGGTAGTGGTCAATTCTATTGAAGAGAAGAAAGAATTAAAAAGGAACAGAAAAGGGGGGAAAAAAACATAAAGGGAGGTGCGTTACATTTGTCTCCAGAGGAGTGTAAGTTTAAAAACTAGCAGGGAGGTCATCGAATCGTACAATACTTCCTCTCTCAGTTTTCACAGGCTTTTTATCATCTAATAGGCTCCCATCAGGCTGGAAAGTTGACAAATGGTTATGTTAAACTTGCCCAAAAGTTCACCAAAGGAAGGAGTGGGAATTTCAAAGAGGGACCAGGAATATTTAATGGCGAATAAAAGGAAATAACTAAATCCCAGATGTATTCCTCAGACCAAAGGAGATGTGGTCAAAAGGAAAGACAGTGGACAGGGTAATATTTCACTAAAAGAAATGAAAAGGTTTAATTATCTTGTACAAACAGAGCAGATTATGAGAAAAGAAAAAAGGCAATGATTTAAAATGTCTCTGCTCTCCGATTCGATTGAAATCCTCAAAGGGCTGCCATGACTTCTTTTGTCAGCTAAATGATGGATCACCCTGAAGTTTGAGGCTTGCTCTTCATTCCAGCCTCCCCTTGCTGCTTCAACAGCTCAGTCCTCTTTAAAAGACATTGTGCTTCTCAGTATTTTAGGATCTATTTGTGCTTGACTGACCGATGTCTTGATTCGGCACAAATTCTGCGTCTTGTCCACTTTTTGAAATCTTTCATTTCAACTGCATGCCAAGACTGTCAGACACAACACGATGCAAACACATTACATCTATTTTATTATGTTGACACTGAATTTTGTGTAACTGATGTACTGTACTCTACATATTCATCACCATGTTTCACTTTCTTACAAATCCAACACCATAAAAATTTCACAGCTCTGCAAATTGCAGATCTGTGCAGTTTCACAGAGCATTATACAATAATGTAGTCCTGTGTACCTGCTCATTTCAAAGAGGAAGCGATCAGCCCTGGCCATGCGCTCCAACTCATGTTTGTGCTCCTCCAACAGATCAATGTCACTCTTCTCTGGGACAAACTTCAGCAACTGCAAAGATGCAAGGACACTGTTAATCCAACTGTTAATGCATGTGACTGAATTTTCCTAGTTTTCTTTTAATGTTGATTAGCTCTAATACTTTAGATGTAATATTCATCAATCTCTCTAAAACTTTCTAAATACAAAATTACACACTAAAATGAATTCAAAAGATCCAAGCCCCTGAAAAATTTCAGGTTGTCTCCTTTCTGCTTCCTTGTCAGGAATAACTGCAGCTACAATCACTTTGACTGGACCGAGTGCAGATGAGGCAAAGTACAAGACTTTTTGAACAATAAAAAATATATATTTTTTCCCTATCAATCAAATTCATACGAACTGTTTTTACCTACCCAACCAGTCATAATCGAGACTTGTTGAGCTCTGCTGCTACACTGCTAACTTACATGTACACATAATCATTCATCTTACCTGCTCCAGCATATCTTTGGCTAGCTCTTCTCTCTCATCCATCTCCAGGATCGCTCTTTTAATCTCTTCATTGCTCATTTTTAACCTGCAACGGAAAAAGAAATGTTTATGTAAAGCTGTTTTAATTACATTCATTCACTAAATGTAATTAATTACCACATGACAAACACATAATACAGAAAACTGTGAGTGGGCTGATACTAATACTCTGAATACTGGTCTGTTCCAGTGTCAACAGCAGGAGCACTGCCAGCTGTTTTCAATGCATTTGATCAGTGTTAAATGTGCTGGGTTGTGTTCAATAACAGCATTGTTAGCTTGTGCATCAAAGCCTTATTGACCAACTGCTGACCCCATTTGGGTCTAGTTTGTACCCTTGGGTCATTTTCTATTGACACGACAGTGAGGTCAGGGACCATGCTTCAGTTTTGTCAGACACAGAAAGTTCCCAGAAAGCCTCTTTATTGATCTGTAAAGAGGGGATAGGATTCAAATCCTCTAAAGAGCTTTGGATCATTGCTGTTAGGAGACATAAAAATGGTATGTTGTAGGGTGGATCTTAAATGATGACAACTGATTCTGGTTCAGATGGAGTGGGGCTCTACGTCCCTTGGGAAGGGGGTCAATTCTATGTGTCTTAATTGATTTTATATGACTTTATTTGGAATATGCAATACTTGAATGTTTAAAAACAGACAAACACCTTGTTGAAATTGGAACACTACTTCCTGAGACGCATCTTTTCCTGGGCAACCTATGCTTAGGCCATCTCTTCAGAATTATACTCTTATTAACAGAAAATAACCAGCTGTTTACAATGGGTAAGATGTAGCATAGTTAATCATTCTGACTGGGACCCTTACTTTGAAAGAAGGATGACACAATTCTGTGCACGTCTGCCGTCGATGACTGACAACTCTTTGACCTTCCGCGTGCTGACGTATATGTCATCCATAGAACCTGTCTCTTTCTGCAGAAAGATAAAGAAAGAAACACATTAACTTTGCAACATAGTTCCATTTATGTGCTCATATAAAATGCAAAGCCTGCACAATGAGAACTCTCCTCACATCTGTTTGACATCTTTATCTTGCCGAGAGATGAGACCCTTCTAAGCATTTAACATTGTGTTAATTTGGAGCAGATTAAAAAAAACAAACTTCAAAAAAACTCTAAAGAACCAAGGCCAATTGTTACAGTTTGATCACTGCCTCACTGCCACTATAAAGCACAGACAAAAAGGTTGCATTCCAGCCAAATACTTTAGTTGGCTTCAGGTCAAGTTCCCTGACCTGCTTTTGCTCTGACTGCGACTGTCAAGTGTTATGCATCAATTCTCAGAGGCTATAATGCACGTCTCATTAAAAATTATAAACCCTGGACTGGCTTTATATGAAAACACATTTAAAAAAACTGTGGAATTTTTATTTTTTTTCTCAAATTCATGCGGGTTCGAGCAGAAAATCTAAAGCAGGTCTTGGGAGAGGAAATTTTTTTGGTGAGTCACCACTGCAAACACAATGCAGGCAGGCCTATAAACCTCCCAGAGAAACAGGAAACACTGTTTAAAACTGGGTTCAGGCCAGTCAGATATTTTTCTAAGCTTCACACAAATGTAGTAAATTAAAAATCCACACGGGGAAAGAATACATGTCTGAGAAACCTGGTTGGGCCTGCATGTTAAACACATTCTATTTATGGTCCGAGCTGGTTTCCTGCTTGCCAGAAAATGTCCATTTTGAGGTTTCTGGGTATGACGTATGTAAAACAGATGCGGCTTGTAAAGAAAGTGTTGTTTTTCCATGCCCGCGTTGACCCACGGTGCCTGGCAGCAGACTGAGGTTGGCATGGGGTTAGAGGGATAACTCCCACTCACTGGGCCTGCCAGAGCCCTCTCTGCCCACGCGCTAAATGCAATTTTGCCAACTTGTGTATAGCATGTACACTCAACCCAATGTAACTGGAGACCAACCCCTTCATCTTTTATAACAGTTATTAAGTGGCGTGATTGAAATGTGGTGAGGTATTTTTTTCTCTAGTGCAAGGCAACATGATTGTGAGGGGCTTTTTTAACATGTAAGTGGCTGCATTTAAATTCAGGTTTTTCCTGCTCAGTTCATCACAATGAATTATGACAATTAAGGCAATGAAAGATGATGATGGTAATGATGGTAATCAGCAGAATAACTAAGATGAACATGAAGATGATAATGAAAAATAAAGCAATGAAGATGACGATGAATGCTCCATCTGCATTTGGGTTTTCTGAACCTCCACCAAGGGGAACTGTCCAATTCTGCAGCCAACCAGCTATGCACCTTTTTCATTTGCTATATACTCTACCCTGTTAATTTATATGGCGGTGAAAGTAATGTCTTTAAACCTGCAATAATTGATTTCTAAGATGGTATAGTAAATGTGTTAGCAAACAGCTGCCTATTTATACATATAGCAGACGCAGAGCGACATTAGTATTCATTTGGACTCATGTGTCTAGCTACCTGATGAATGTAAGGCCAGTTTTCAGTCTCCTTTTACTTTGTGTTGGTCTTCACCAGCTCCTGAGGGAAATGCTCTTTGGCAGCTAAATGCTCTACCTTTTGCACCAGCTAGTCACTAACTTTGTCTGATGTTTGGTGCTATTCAGGAGAATAGGGGAACTGCAGTGATACAAAATAACTGGACCGCTGGCTGGCAATTGCATTACAGAGGAGAGATGAGATGACAGAGCAATGAAGGTAGGTATCCATGAGAAAAAAGACGCTGGAAGACCTGTAACTCACCTGTTTGAAGGATTGGTTAGTGAGCAGGTCCTGCCCAGGCAGTCGGAGAGTGCAGAGAGACACAAAAAAATTGAAAACACATGCAAAGATTAGCACTTCAAGCAGAAAAAAAGTGGTGGCTAGAGCAAAGAACTATAACTATGCACACTACAAGCTGAAGCTGGGAAGCCCTTTGTGAGAAAAACAATAATCATCTACTGTCCAAGTCATCAGGAGCTCATGAAATTTATACTGAAAGTCTGAAATCTCTCTATTGCACAGGTGAAAAAGCTTTTAAACTCTGTTCTATTTTGGTTTCTGTCTTAAAGAGGTCACGATTGTTATAATGTATTCTTTTGATTGCATCTACATTTGTCTTGACATGTAAAAACAAGAAGATGAAAAATGAGTGTGGTAACTAATCCTACAGAGGGCAAATGCAAACAAAAGCCCATTTTGAAAGAAAGACCAATGTCAAGCTTAAAAAAGCAATTATGCCATGTATAAATATTGTAATATTGACCAGCTGAATTGAATGTTGCTCCTGCCAAATGGACCAAATTGGCCTGTGCCAATAAAAACCTGCTCTGTATAAATAAATACCCACAGTAAATCACTGTCAGCAACAGCCTCAAATGACCCATTACTCTTAAATAAAAGCTTGCAAAGAATAGTTGTGCTTTTAGCTGTCAGGAGGCTTTTCAGCATGGCAGTAAAATGCATTATACAGGAATTCAACAAGTATAATGCCTTTTGATTATGTATTGCTCTTCCATTGAGCCTTAAAACTGCTTTAAACTGTGTTTACTAGAAACTAATTAGGGCACATTAACATTCCACTTAAACCCATTTGAGGTAGTAAAATATATCAATTTATGCAATTGCACCCAATATTATTACATTAAAAGTGGTATGTAATTATTTAGTTGCACAGAGAGAAATAATTGCTATGTGTTGTATGGTATCGCCCCAAAGGCGTGTATACTGCAATTATCCTATTAGTTAGTCCCTAGTTCAACATGACTTAGTGAATTGCCTCTTTATTTTAGTACACTATTTTCAGGAAAAAGTTTCCTGTAATGTCACTGCTCATGAATTCAATGGTGTTGACTGTTTCCTCTGTGTTTCCCTGCTCCATGAGCCCATGAAGACCCAGTCAGTTCATCAGTTCTCACACAAATGCTCTGCAGATACAAGGGCAAAGCTTGAGCTCTGTGGCATCTCTACAGTAAGGCATTCAGCAGTGGAAAGCTGCTCATCTTAGCCTGGAGCTGGAACCTTGGCACTCTCAAGAGTCCTCTTACAACATCCCACCCCTCAGCCCATCACACACACACACACAGACACACACACACTTACAGTATCGTACACATTAAAAAAAAATCAAGGGTAAAATTCAAACTTGAAATGCAACTCTAACGGTTATTCAAACAACAGGCATATGATGGATTTCTGTTTCAATATGTTAATGCTATCCAAAACAAACACACACACACACACACACACACACGCGCACACACACACACACACACACACACACAGAACCTCATTCATAAAACTATATTCCAGAATACTGTATTCCACTTGCTAACAAATCCCAACCTGCTGTCTCTGATAGGCTGAGAACATCTTCTCTATGTCCTTGAGGTCAAGAATCTTGAAAGCTCTCAGGTCATCAATGTCATTCCAGATGGTGCCATTGATCACATTCTGGAAAGGCATAAAGGGACAAAAGAGATTAAAATTTAAACACTGAAGGTTCTACTTCTATGTTTGTCACTTTCAAATCAGGGATGAACAGATGCTTTGACTTTGTTTTGCAATTATATCAGCTAAAAGAACATATCTGTATACTGCAGAATAACCATGCTCATACTATCATAAGATCTGTAGGGCCCTAATGCCCTGAGGTAAAACTCAAAGAACCCTTTATGTTAAGTTATTTTTATTAACTTATTTTTACATAAAATGTTTTTTTTAATGTTTTCATACAACAGCAAATTAGTTTAGCAATACAAATGTTCTCTGTGTTCTCTCACCTCTCCCAGTTTAGACCAGTTGAAGGACTTCAGGGGATGAGAGGGCTGAGGGATGGACTTGGAATGCATGGTGGTCGCTGAGTTGAAGCAAGAGGGAATAGGAGGAGGCGGGGCTCCAAAAATGGGAGGGGCTCCTGGTGGAGGAGGCGGTGCGCCAGGTGGGGGAGGAGGTGGTGGAGGAGGTGGGCAGCTATATGGTAGCGGAGGAGGAGGTGGAGGGAAGCCACCAATCATAGGTGGTGGAGGTGGTGCCATGGGGCCGCCTGGAGGTGGAGGAGGTGGGAAAGACACACTGCCACCCTATTGGAGTGGAAAAAAGATTACTGTGTAATTATAAAGTAATAAAAAATATATACAGTTACGTTTCAAATAACATTACATTTCATTCATTTGCGGACGCTTTTGTCCAATGTGATTTACAATAAGCACATTCAAACGTAAAAGGAAGATGTCATCAAAAATACGTGTAACCCTCCCAAATAAAAGCGTGTTAGAGTGTTACATCTTACATGCTTTTTAAAAAAAGTGTCATACCTAAAACAGGGGCGTATACCACGAATTATCGGGAGTTATGTTAGAAAAGGTAAATTTAAATTCAGTATCAAGGATTATCAATAAGATAAACAAAAACTTTGAAATTAGCTACGTGATTACAGAACAATATATAACTGGCTTGCACAGTATGTTGCATATCATATTGTAAGACAGTATAAAAGCAGCAGTTCTCACAGCTATGTCATTGATGCGTGATGATAGGTCCAGGACTTGTTCCCTGGCTGAGCGCAGCTCCACACCCTCACGCTGTAGCTTGTCCTTCATCTTGTTCAAAGTCTTCATCATCTCCTCCTTTTCCTGCGTCTTGGTTTCACACTCCCGCTCCTTCCTCTCTAGTTTAGCTAGCAGCTCTACATGATCTAAAAGGAAACAATGGGACAGAAATTCGTTCATATTATGCAGATTCACATGACAAAATGCAAAAAAAGAAAGAGGTACTTACAGAGAAGCAGATAGATAAAATGCATGATGCATTTGATGATGCATTTTCTCTTTTAACCTGCAGAGTGCAGTGTGTCAAACAAGTATTACCTTTCCTGAACTTCTCTGCTTGGTCTCGCCATTGTTTCACCTCATTCTCATTGACCAACCTGTGAAGCAGCAGACAAAAATTAGACCCAACACAAAAAAGGACAAATAAACTGAGCACTGCCTTGCACAAAATGCTTGCACAAAGGGGTCAAACTGCAGTCCAACCAAGTCAAGCCTTGACATTTTGAGGAAATTTATTCACTGGAATAGAAATCCATTTATCACTGACAGTAATTATTGACTTTCTTTGTGTGAGAGGGAGTCAGATTCACTACCAGCATTGACTGGATTGATGCAGATTGCTCTTTTAAGCTGCATAGTTTAACATTAGTGCTAAAATAAATCCCACATGGCTGAAATCAATTATATTCAGAGTAATGAATTCTGGCAATTATTTCTGCGGAGGGCTTGAGGTTAAACAGGGTTAGACTGATGTCCCGATATAAAACTGAAATCTAGTAGTGAAAAATGAATGTTTTTGATAATGAAGCAATCAGAGAAAAAGGGAAGAACATGAAGTGCATGTAAAAACTGAATGAAAGAAAAGTGAAAAGATCATTGAATGGAATGTTTTGAGAATTTAATTTAGATGAGTAAAGACTGGAAAGTGAAACCTTGAGCATCGGTGGTAGCCATGGCTAGAGTGGAGGGAATAGACATGTTTCAGTGTCACTAAGCACAGAACAATAAACAAACAATAAAAAAAGAAAATGAGAGAAGGAACTACTGAAAAGGAATAGTAGGGCTGCCACTGAGGATAAAGTTACCTCACTGTGGTGACGATTCACACTAAAATGCTTGCAATCAATTCACAAGAGGAAATCCATGAGGCCATTTAAAAGCAAATTGATCGTTAATCAGATTAGGTCTTCTAAGTGCTTGTGTTAGTGAACAGGACTGTCTGAACTTGATTACAAAGTCAGTACTGCTTTAACTACAGCTCAAGCCATGATCCATGGATCAAGCTCATTAAAACAAAAAGACACAATGACTTCATTGTTGACTAGTCAAATAAATACCTTTACATAGCTGTGGAAATATATGTTTTGTACAAGAGTGTTAATTTTGGGTCAGGCACACATGTGAGTAGTCAGAGCCATCGTCATGGTAACCGCAGATGATGAACGACTTTGCCTCCCATTTGTTTTAACAGTTGTTTTAACGTCCCCGCATCCCCTCCCCCTCTGAGCTGCCACAGCACGAGACTGTACGTTTTCACCCGTTAAGCGCCAGGGCCTCCGGCACAGAACCAAAACAATGAGAAAAATCTCAGTTTATGCACTCTTTTTCCTGGCATAATTTACTCTAAGAGAGTTTATGGAAACGCAACAATTCTTTGGCAGTAATGTAAAGGGGTAGGTTTTGACCACTGTGATGAATCTGCAATGAACAGTAATAGACTCTCAGGCTTAGATGCAGTGTGCAGGTTTACTTTCTGTACACTACTGGAAAGAATTACACTCAAGTGTGCTGATTGCACAAACAATGGTGGCTGCATTAGTGAAAAAACTAGAAACTAGCAGGGCCCAAGGTTTACCACAGCACATATTTTATGATGCTTTCATCGCTGAAACAAAACACATTTATCACTAATCTGAAACTTGGTTCAGAAAGAACAAAAATGAGGAGAGTGGAAGAGAAAGAAGATGGTGAAAGAGAAAAATGACAGCATGTCAAAAAGAGAAACTGATGTCAACTGGTAGGAGAAATACACGAAATGTATTGAATGGACAAAGCCCAGAATGCCATCTTTTAACACTACCAACACTCAGCACTCACAATAGTCTCTGGCTTCTGAACAGGAGTCCAGATTAGTTTCAAAATTCACTGAAACCCAGACCACAAAAACCAGCAAATGTCAATGATCATTTGGTAATTAATCTCTCTGAGCGACAGTGTAAACTGTGCCCATTATGACATATGCAAAATATCTACTTCCAAGTCATACTGCTTGATTTTGCTTTATTAAATGATTACTTCTCCCCGCTGCCTCCTACATGAAGCCAAGTGACTGCCTCACCGCACCTAAACATGGCTGACTTGGCTGGCCTATCCACTTAATGCGATTAGAGCAATTTCCTTTTGATCTCCAGCTTCCGCTTTCATACCAGTTCACACTCAGAGTACGGCCTCCCTTCGATTCTGCCCTTGATGCCTTGCTGCCACCTTCAGTTCATCTCCCCTTCCTGTGCAATCACATTCTCCACTACCATGACTGGTACAATAGCTCAAAATCAAAAATAGACAAACTGCGAGTGTTAAAACTAGTCTTATTACACATGATTACTGGTTTACTGTAAAGGTTTCCCTGCACCAAAGCTGATGCATAACTCATGATATTCCACTGCCTCTTTGCCCTCTAGCTATGCCTTGATCATTCTGATATAAAAGCAAGTAATCTTGATAGATCTTAGTTAGAGGTGATGCTGATTGGAGGCATTAACCACAAGATTTTTCAAGAAACGAGAGCGTGTTTATAGCTTCAGAGGATAAGGAGGAGCTTTTAAAAAGGCATGGAGAAAGCACTGGAACTACAGTGCACTTACAGTAACTTTTTCTTAGACTGGCATGAATTACAGTGTAATGTTTGGCCTTTATAGTACAGTAGTGTCTGAAGACGGTGAATAAACATGTGATAATGATTCTGATAAAGCAATGTTTCTGACATTTACATACATTCATGTAAATGCATCAGAAGAGGAAATAAACTGTACGACCCCTTTCAAGTCAATAAACTACCAAGCTATGCGGTCATGTGTCCACTCCTGTATACTGTACGTGTGTCTGCATTTGTTTAAAGTGTGTACTTTGGTTGAGGATTATAAGATTCCACTTACATGCGAATGATGTTCTTAACACTGAAATTGTCCAGAGGGGCCATGTCAGGGTCTTCTCCCTTGTCATCCTGCAGCACTATCTGCTGGAGGATCCTGTCTAAGAGCTGCCAATGCTGCAAGCTGCCACCACCACGCTTATCTGGATGTGAGGTCAAAGGCAGAAATATACGATAATCCCAATAAATGGTATGAGTTCAATTTCAAAAGTTTGCCTGTGATGTAAAGTACACTCCAGATATGATGATGGTTTTTTTTCCAGACCTCAGGTACATGAAAACACAAAACCTTTTTGTAGGTACTCACAGGGCATCTGCAGGCAGTGTTGGAGGATGGAGAGGAGGTGGGGGTAGGCATCTGTGTGGCTCAGCTTCTTCTTGACCAGCTCAAACATGGCACTGGCACTTTTAGTATCTATATGGGTCTGTTATGAAAAAGACAACGACTTTTGAATGAAATTAAAGTCAGAAAACTGCTCTGCTTGACTTCGGACAGGCACAAATGCAAAACAGTGATATCTCTGATATCGTAATCTTACAACAAAATAGACTAAGGTAATGGTAGATTACCCACCATATCAAATCTTTTGGCCAGCTCTGAGTCATCCTCATTCCGAACCATCTCAAAGAAGTCCAAATGCCTAGAGAGAGAGACATAACAGTCTGAAATTAAATAATTTACTATGCCTTAATTTAACTCTAATGATGTGTTCGGGGTCCTACAGAACCAAAGCCCTGTTTGACAGCTCAAGAAACGTAGACTTAACTTTGTTTTATTATCGTAATACCAATTTTTCCCAGTTGATGATGCATTACTTCTGTTTGGAGTCTCAGACTCCAGATGTGAAAGATGGTTAAATTCAATTAGATTGAGAGAACTTTTTACACATAGACCAGCCCTCCCAAATCTACAATAAGTATTTGGATGTCTAGGAGTTATAACTAGGAGTTCGACCTCTCAAATTCAAGGAACAAAACTATGAAGGATACCTAATATTTAGTTATTTGTGAATGACTTCTTGGAAAACAAAAATATATCTTTTGTTGATGCTTAGTCCATAAAACTTACAGAGCATGAACTATTTCCTGATTTATTGTAATAACAATGCTGTATTGTTATTTCCTTATTTTTTATTATTTCCTTATCTTATCTTCCTTATCTTTTCTAAAGAAAAGAATAAAAAACTTACAGGAAAAATGATAATAATAATAATAATAATAATAATAATAATAACAACAATAATTATTATTATTACTACTTTCCTTAAACATAAAGCAGTGTGGTCTGTGGGACCCCATACAATAAGGAAGAAAAGCCAGTCTCAACAAAAAACAAGGGTGAAGTATTTTTCTCTGGCCTGCGCTACAGAATAATTGCTGAGCAGGAGGATCATTTATTGGTTTACTCATTCTCACCTATCCAGAGTGGCGTTTTCATGTTCTCGGAGCTTGTCAATGACTGGCTGGATGCCTAACATCAGGAACTCGTACCTTAGGTGGAGGCGAAACTCCAGGTTGTCCTGGAAACATAAGCGTTAACGACAGGATGATAAAATTGTTATGATCCCACAAACTTTTAGCACTTGCACTGGGGAAAGTTTGTAATAGACAAAGATATTTTTATAGAAAAATCATGTGACCCTTGTTATTAGAACGCTTCCCCCATCTGAGAAAATACACAGTCTGTGTTGATGGAACACAAATTAAGGGAGAGCCACCGATGGCACTGGTAATTGTGTCTTGACTCAATTCTGAGACAGAAGCACACGGTACAGGATTCAAATCAGTGACTAGTGCATACAAGCAGCATTACAATCCTCCAACAACCCCTTGAGAAACAAATGACGTTCAAACTGGACTTTACATTTTAAGGAATATTTCAATTTTGGGACATACACTCATTCACTCTCTGGTAGAGAGTTAGATGAGAAGATACCAAGTAATCGATATCA
Source organism: Xiphias gladius (assembly GCF_016859285.1). Classification (NCBI taxonomy): domain Eukaryota; kingdom Metazoa; phylum Chordata; class Actinopteri; order Istiophoriformes; family Xiphiidae; genus Xiphias; species Xiphias gladius. The sequence goes on along the minus strand of NC_053409.1, from coordinate 5,200,313 downwards.
CTTTTGTGTCTAGGGTAAATATGAAGCTACAGCGAGCAGCAGTTCAGCTTAGTTTAGCGCATGAAATGAAAATAGTGGGGAAACAGCTAGCCTAGTTGTGGCCAATGGTAACAAAATCTGTGTTAATTAGTGAGCTGTAGAGTTGCTGGTAGGCAGATCTTATAATAGTTGGATAGAGTCAGGCCAGCTGCTTCTTCTTGTTTCCAGTCTTTATACTAAGGTAAGTTGACTGGCTGCTGGCTGTAGCTTCATATTTACAGTACAAACATGAGAGTGGTACCAATCTTCTCATCTAACTCTTTGCCAGAAAGTGAACAAGCACATATTTTCCAAAATATTGAACCTTTAAGTTCAAACATACCTTTTAATTACAAGCTAACAGAAGCTTTTCAAATTGTGACAAACAACAGATATGGATAAAGCATGTTTTTTTTTAAATTTAAAGTTAAGAGGGTATGTTGGCTTTGTTGTAACATACATACATTTCCCAAAATGTTGAACCTTGAGGTTCAAAAATACCTTTTAACTACAAGCTAACAGAAGCTTTTCAAACTGTGACTAACGACAGATATGGATAAAGCTTTTTTTTTTTCCAATTTCAATTTAAGAAGGCACGCATACAGGCATACATACCGAATTAAACAATTAACATGACTTATTTTCCAACTACATTCAACTAAGTTTTGTCTGTTTGTTGATGATGTGTATCTAAAAAGGCATATAGGTGTTCATGCTGACCTCCCCAGCTCCAGCATTCAGCACAGCATTGATAAAAGACATGATGGCTGTCTTCAAGTTGACCTCATCCCTGTAGCGGCCTGTACTCTTGTCGAGCTCATTCAGCAGTGTCTAAATGATCAGGATAGATGGAAGAGTTAGTCAGCTGGTATGTTTGACCCAAAATATATTTAAACTCCTAAATTGTCTGACATCAACCATGTCAGTGACAAAAGGAACTAATTTATCAAAACTGAGTTGCTGTAACAACACTGAAGAGAGGCAGGTAACACAGGGTCACTGTTCTCATTTCTCAAACACTTTTCTCTCTCTTACACTGATCCTCGACATACTTTTGTAGCTTAATCATAACTCTAACCAACATTAAAAGGCCTCATAAGTTCTGAATCACTCAGTTCCTTTGGCGTTAGCTTAACCTTAGGTGGAATGATTTACTGCATACCCTGGGGGACGTGTGAGATGTAGCTTGTTGACTCAGTCCTACTAGTCACTAAAGCATTATATATTCCCTGACCTCCATAACTCTGTATGTCCTCACCTGCCTTTAATATGGCCTGTGTGTTGACTTAACCTGAGGCCAAGAGTTTGTGGCGCTACAGTACAAGTCTCCAACTTATCAAAATGACCACAACTTGATTTATTTGAGCATTACTCTGAAATATTGTGTCTGTGCTTTCCCATAGTCCTTGTCTGCCCCATGTCTCCAGCAAAGGCTCCTTCAGTATTAGACATGACACACAATTCAAGGAATGTGACAGTTGTTTTCACCTCTAACACTTTTGATAAAGATCACTTCTGTCTCTCTCACCTGGAAGCGAGTCCTCTCAGCAGCATATTTCTGGTAGTGTGCCATGGCCTGCAGCACCTTCTTGTGTCCATCAGGCACCAGGCACACTGCCCCGAGAATTTCCAGCACCGCAACTTTGGTCTTGATGTTCTCTGTCCGCAGGCTCTGTGAGATGGTGTTGATGCTCTGTGGGTGGGCTAGGACATGAGCACGGCCCTGTGAGTTGTTCATCAGGGCCTTGATACAGCCAATGATGGAGGTGTGGACACGGCTCTCTGACGTCTCATAGTCCATGCTGCGCAAGAAGTTGAGGAGGCAAGTGAGGCCATCCAGCTCAATAAAGCGTGTAACAAACCTGATGGAGGCAAGGAAGAAAATTAGTACAGATTTAGACAAGTAGTCTAGGTTGATGTAAAGCAGGAGCAATGTTTACCATGTTCACCATCTTAGCTTAGCTTGTTATGCTATCATTTGCTAATCAGCACTAAAAACTAAGTACAACTAAGCTCGATGGGAATGTCATTAGATTTGCAGGTATTTGCTCATAAACCAAAGAATTGGACAAATGAATTTTTTTAAGAAATGAAAAGTCTGAGGCCTTCAGTCTCTAAGGACCACGAAGGTCTATACAAAATTTCATGGCAAGCCATCCAATAGTGGTTGATATATTTCAGTCTTGACCGTAGTGGTGGACTGATTGACAGACCAACTTGACTTGCATTACTGTCCACAGAGCCAGCGTAGCTAAAAAAAAGTTGTAAAAACTGCCCATCACAATATCCTGGAACTTTTTGTTAATGTTCTGTTGTTTAAGTATTAGATTTAAGATGTACCCCAGTGATTTAGTATAGCAATTCCAAAAGATGGGAGGCTCACATAAGACAAATTTAAAAAAGAATGGTCAAAATGGAAGTAGAAGAGGCTGAGATACCCTGACTTTTAGTTCATAAAATCACCAAAAACACTGAATCCTACAGTGGCCATAATGTAGACCATAACCACCTCTTAGTTAACCCTCCCCTGCTTTGTAAATGCCCACATTTTTCTCCACATCTCAAGTTCGTAATGTAGGCTTTCTGTTATAAAGTTGTAGTCCACAACCCAAAGTAGCAATAAAGCTGATGACAACCCAATGAGATAATGAGGGGTTATTTAACAGATCTGACAAAGTTCAGCTACAGCCACTGTTTTCAAATGCTGAATAGGTACTCTCCAGGAAACTGGCCTAAAAGTGTAAAATTGGTCAGTGCCCCTTTCACTGACTACTCATATCAGCACTAATTTAGATTAAGAATAGCTTCGTAATACATTAAACTTTAAGATTTCAGTAGTCAAAGGTTATCCAGGTTCCTGCTGACAACCCTCCTTACCTACACTAATTAGAAAGCAGTGAGTCATGAACCTCTCTTGGAGAGAAGCAAACCCGCTGAATGACAGGCAGGACATGTAAACATTGATGTCACATCTAGTGAGAATACTGTGGACTGTATTGTAGATGACCTTCCCACCCACTAAAATTCCTGATAGGCCTCATAAATTATTTCAAACAAATGAGGGTTTGTAAGAAGGACACGGAGACAGAGGCAGAGGGAGAGGAAAGAGGAGATAAGGACAAAAAGGAAGAGAAAGGATGGAGGATGGAGTCAGAAAATGAAAAGGATGCGAGGACAGAGGGAGAGGGTCTGAGATCTGAGATTTATTGTTACTTATTGTAACAGATACACTGTTTTGATGTCAGAAGCTCCATCCCCTACCACTGCGGTCTTGGCACAGGCAGGCATGGAAAAAACATGATGCAAAAATGTAAATCATCCAGTTATTTTCCTATACTCCCCTACACACATAATCAATTCCAGATTTCCAGCAGACGTACATGCATACTGTACATAAGCACTCACACACATAGACTTTACCTGGCATGACCAATAAATCTCTCATAGACATATAATCCGCTGATTCCCAGCAGCGGCTGGATGAGATCAAAAAGATAATACTACATGCATGCATGTACACAGACAACCGTCCTTGACACGGCATTGAAATCACAGAGAACATACTCAACTTTTCAGACCATATACTACTTGTTTTAGCACAGATGCTGCAGTTTCAGCCTCCACTCAACACCAAGTGGCGAAAAAGAAATCCAGTATATTCGATATGACTTGATTCAGATGTAAAACGGACAATGGAACTAGAGCAAGGCAGGACAGATCCAACTGTTAAAGATACTCATCTTATAACAGTGACAAGTTTTTGGCTGGCAAAGAAACCAGCGATAGGCATGCGCCTGTCTGTAAATTGCGGGGCCATCACAGAGGGAGAGAGGTTTCAGACTAGAAGAGAAATTAAGCTTAACATCCTTGTGATTAATGTATGGAAAGCAGTTGGTGAGAGATGTTGTTCTTGGGGCCTGGGTTCAAAAGGGTGAATGGGATTCAAGACTTCACTTTTCTCTCTTTGCTCTGCTGGTTTGCCGACAGCTTGTCAGAAACACACACAAACGCACCCTATGCACCATAACCCGATGCATGTGCATGTGGGCATACAGGGGAAGTGGAAGGACAGATGCATGTACACAAGAAAAGATTCACACAAATATATATGCATTGCTACTTAAAGGATATTTAACAGTGACAAATTCTCTATACTGTTAACAAAACCTTGTACAATGACATCCAACTATTCTCTCTCTCCTCCTCCCCCATCTTTCATTTTCTCTCCAGTGAGCATTGGAATCAGTAGATCCCATCTCCTCTGACTCTGGACTCTCCTCTTGTCTTCTCCTATCCCCTGACATTCACGCTCGGCCGTGTGGCGTGCAGGCCTCTTTTTCTTTTCCTTTTTTCTTTTTTTGGAACAACCGCTGCGTTCTTGAAAACCCGCTGGGGTTACATTCAAGACAGTGAGTGCTCGACAACTGCTGCATACGATATGAGCTCAAGAGAGGAGAACAATACAGAGGCCAAGCCAACCACACACATACACATTAAGTTCTTCAGACAGACAAAAGAAAGAAGTGAGGAATATAACGTGGAATAAGACACGACTAAACAAAAGTGACAATGGAGCAAAAAATGATTGCAATGTGTGTTGAATCAGGGCCAAGAATGGTCAAAGGTAATGTTAGTTTAGGTGAAGATCGAATTTTAAATAGAACCCTGAAATATTTATTTGCAAGTGAGCCATCTTTAAAAGAAACCATTGAGGGTCATGTCATTTCCACTGATCTAAAAAGCTTGATCTAAATGAGCAGGGCAGTATAGAAAACTTATACAGATGCTCAAATTTAAATTCAAAAATTCATTCCAACCAAATGCGATGATTAAGGTTCTAGCTACATAGGCAAAACATTCTGCCTTTTGGAACTTTGTATGACACCGGTATGGCAGACAGTTGGTCAAGAGTTCACCCTTGCCTCAAAGCCTAACCACACAAACTCAGCAACGTGCAACACTTCCACACACACACACACGCGCACAAACTCAAGTGATCATGTGCTCTCTGCCTCTCTTCTGTCTTTCATTTAATCACGACATTCACACACACTTATCATCTCCTTCAAACACCCACTCATCTACCCCAAGGCACAGGGACACACTCATGCATTAACACACACCTTGTTCTACTATAAAGGGCCAGAATGTGGACAAGGGCCCAGAGGTTCTTCAGAGGTGCCAGTTAAAACTAGTTGACCAAAGTGTCTGCAACATTTGCAAGAGAAGTCATATAATATCACCACGGCTTTCACACAAATTTTACTTGATGTGAAGCTCAGTGTATAACTGTGGTAAAATAAGGGCTGTACGAAGGGCAACAAATATAAAACTGATACACATACACAAGTATATACATTGACAATAATAAAAAATCCCAGCAACAGTGTACATCTGTGATGTGTATAGTATATCATGGCATAGAGGGAATGGTTTTTATGGACTAGATTTATCATTAAATCCACAAGGAACAGTTTATGTGTATATATGTGTATGACGTAGTCTCAAGTGGGCCATGCGTCAATAACGGCTCCTGTGACTGGCCAGCAACACACATACAAAGACATTAATCAGTCACTTAAAGAGTACTCCACTGATTCAGCATTGGACTCTTATAACACTGTCTGACTAATGATGGACAGTTAAAAACAAAAAGTGATCAAAATTGATGCAGGACCGAGATATTGTCTTTCTGTTCCACATAGCCTTTTTTCTTATTAAAACCGGGCGTCCACATTACCCACAATGCAACTAAACTGCTGACAGCTCAGTTGGAGATTCAGGTGTGTTATGCTAGTCATGGCTAATGTAGCCTTGAGCTGCTGGCCGCAAGCAGAGATGAGGAGCAGGCTACAGAGGTCTGGTAGGCTCACGTTTTTCTAACTCCACACCCCCAGATTTGACTCAGTTTCAAACTTGTAGTCTTCAGCCCAGACCAACGCTGACTGTAGTGAGATCACTTGAGGCAGTTTAGCAGACTTCATACACCTCTCTCTGGGGCCACAAAAGGCTTCATACAGTGTTTTCACATGTGCAGTAGTACTCCCCAACTCCCCAACACCTGTAAACAGACTTTGATATGTAAAATCAGTGGAGTTTCACTTTAACACACATAGGCTGAGAAACAACCCAACTTTTACCTCCATGTAACTATGCTTTGTATGTGTATATGTGGCTCTAAGCAGGACCAAAGAGAATATATGTAATTACATGGAAAGCCAAACCTAATGGGAATCGAAGTAAGGGCAGAGTATAACCTCTGTGCTTCTCTACATCTTTTTCCCAGTCTCCATCTGTTTATTGCCCTTCTACCACAAATCTCCCTCACCAGCAGGACCAGTCTCTTTAACCCTGCCTGTATCTACCCACCTGGCCCTCTTATCTCTCCATTTCCCGCTTAACTGGTAAGTAGCAAAGGGTGAGAAATCTGCGCTCTGAGAGAAGCAAAAACATTGCTCCATCCAAAGCTCTTTAAAGGTGTGATACTCTGCTCCCCGACTAATGTATTTGGTAATATGTAAAAACAGATATAAAGTTCACTCACTGTTAAGTGGAACCTTTGAGAAATCTGCCGGCAAAATGTTTTGAAGGATAATATTTGCATGTGGTGGTAGCGAATCGTCCAAAGGGTTATTGACACAGGAGCAAGGGGAATGGCTACAGTCGACTCAAGTCAATATTCTTGCTGGAAGAGATTTGCAGAAACATTGTCCATGAGAGCTGTCCTGGAAAGCAATGCAATGCTCTACTGACATGAGCCTGGGACCGCAGTCCATTCTGCGCCAGCACAGCCTCAGTGACCTCCAGGAAAGCTTCATTTCCTGTCCTCCTGAAGTTATTTCACCACGCAAATGACAGTGATTGAGGGGTGTGATGTCCTTGATACAACACACATACAACGCACACACAGCATGCTCATCAACAGACATAAACATCAGTGCAGGTGTGCAAATGACTCTTAAGGTCAACAGTGCTTATGTAAGTACACTTAGCGGTGTAATTAAAATCCCACTGACTTCCTACAAGAAAGTGTAAATATTTCAATATTTGGAAGCTAAATTGAAATGTACAGTAGACTGTGCAGATTTGATTTGAGAACACAGCTGGCTGTAGCAGTTTGTCTTTGTGTATTGCCCGTCACATGCCCACATAAGTTAAGACTCAGCTTTATGTGAGTGAACATACATTCCCGATGTGATGGTTCAAGCTCCATTTAACAGCTGATAAACAAAGCAATAACTGCTGGCAGAGAAAATCAGATCAGCTGTAAATTCAAGTGAAAGGAAAGTTCAGCCAATTTTCGATGTCTCCTAGTTACGGCTGTATATGATTAATCATTCTGATATTTGAAATAAGACATTTGGTTTTTAAATGAGTTTAATTATTGTAACTATGAAAAACTATTTTTGGTAAATGGTGCTTCATCACTCACAGCAAAAATAAATCTGCCAGCTGTCGCTACTCAGTGACAGAGGTAATGTTTGATACAGTTCTGTTGTTCTAAAATGAAGTGATTTTATTGTGTTGTCCCAGTCTTGTTGTCATCGTGCCTACTTTTTTTAATAATGCCTACATTACCTGTAATGCTTTTGACATTTTAAAGACAACAGGCCTGATTGCTTGTGGAATATTGGATTCTTTACTGGATACTACTTTCTTCTTTAGGGATCTGCAGACCTTTAAATTGAAATAACCTGAGAACATAAAAATCACACTTTGGTTGAGCTCCTCCTGAATGTCCACACTGCCATATAGTAACGTGGGATGAGAATCACGGGTATACCTTCAAGTTAGGGCATCACAAAAGTAAAAAATGTTGACTACCATACACTTTGAATTAGTTTACACTAAACAGAAATTTGCACAAGGGGGTTATAATGAAGTTGGGGTGGTGAAGGAAATGCACACTTATAAAATAACTTCATATCACATTCCACATACAGTAACATGCAAGAGAACACACGGCCAAACCATGTCACCTTGTCATTTCAATGGCTTATAATCAGCCTGTACGGGAGACTGACAACAGTGGACGGCTTGTTGACAATGTGCTGCTTTTGTGTGCTCTGCCTGGCACCCTGCATGCCCACCATGTGTTTGGGTCCTGTGGCCCTGCAAAGTGGGCTGAGGGCACAAGGGCACTTCTTCACAACCAGACCCAGCTGCCTCTCTGAAATGCCAAAGGGAAGGAGGGAGGGAGGCCGTTTCAGGCAGTCACCCAAAGACAGGCATGAATCAAAGCTCGATACAAACAGACACCACCATTTCTCACAAAATGCTGCCATAAAGACAGTATACATACACACAAAAGGACACAGAAGGGGATGCTTAAGTGAGGTGCTTAGATGTCCCCCAGACATCTATGAAAAAGCCATCTTTTTGCCTTAGCTGCCCATTTGTCACAAAGGTGAGACTTGGCGGGACATTAACACTCTGCCCAGGCTTTCCCTGAACACCCATATTCTGTGGGACACACCTGCTACCCACATTACTGCTACAGTACTTAAAAACATCTGTGTCTTAATGAGTAATAACTCACTCTGTGAACCGTATGGTTGCAAGTGCATCTTTGAATAGTGTTGATTGAGTCATTACAACCACGTTTGATGAGGTAAATTAAGTACACTTGAACATAATACAAGAAATTAATGAGTGAGAGAGAAAGAGTGGAAACTGAAAACTATCGAAATAGTAATAAAAGATGCATAAGTGTTGAAATATCCAGTTTGAACTGTCCAAACTGCATAAAACCTCAAGTCACAACTGAAGATGAGAGCATTCACAGCTCTGTCTCGTTAAATCTCACACTCAAACTGCTACCATATAATTCAGTTATTCAGTATAGCTTCATACAGACGCTTCAGCACTGTATGCTTTCACCAGGGTTACTATGAGAGGAACATTAGTGTGATCTATACATGTAGAGATCAGTATTGCAAGTCGAAGTAGCTTATTTGTCTCTACCAGAAACATCTTATCCTGACAATGAGCTGTCCTATTCCTGCATACTGTATGCTTTATTGCAACATTAGGTAAGGACGAAGAACATGCAGTTTTACAACTGGAATTTTCTTTCCTGACTGTGAATGTCTAAAATAGTGAATTTTCACTGTTGAGTTGCACAGGGCCTACAAGCCACAGTTACAGTCCCCATCTGGAATTGGTGAGAGAGGAATCTGAGCAGGTTTAGGTGGTTAATCAGATTTAATTTTCAATGAATGTATCTCCAGTTTCCCCCCAAATTTGAATACATCTCAAGGGGGATCCCTGGAAAAAATGGGTAGATTTTATATTACTGTTAAGGGGCAGGGTAATATTGTTTAAAAGAATCTTGAATCATTAATTTCTTCAGAAAATTTGGTGCACCTTGTCATCAACATTACAACTTATTCAGAGTTAATCTTGGGTCACCACATGGTCTAAGGTACATGCCACGTGACTGCAGGCCTGGGCCCTTTGTTGCATGTCATATCCCCTCACTGTTCTTCTCACATTTGTAGTGTCATTGAGAACATGATCTTTATAGCCTTTAGTTGCAAATTTATAGATTTTTTAAGAGCATTCTTGTCAAAATCATATAGCCTGTAAGTAGGCAGGTGAGTCAGGGCACACACTAATTTATCCATACATTTAAGAGACTGATCCCAACATCATCACCTCGATTGTAAATCTAAGATATTTAGACTTAGTATTTTTTTTTTTAATCACTTTACATAGCAAAGACCTTACATAATCGTATAAACCTCTCTATTGATAGTTCAAAAGTAAGACTTTTGAGCCACAGACAATATGACAACATTTTTAAATAATGAATTTGCCCATAGATGCACATTTTAAGTGGGAGTGTTTAATGTCTCAACATTATAACTGATCTGCGTATTTTTTTTAAAGAGGAAGTGTTGCATATATTTCTCTAACTTAAGAAGACATATATCTTCTGGGGTTAGTTATACTATACAATAAGTGCGGACTGTATTCCAACATTGGGCTTATTTATTGTCTTGTTTTAACTTTTAATGTCAATTTTTTGTGATGGATGTTGTTGTGATGTAGCCTTGTGCATCATCTCAAAAATATTAAATACGGGTACCTGCCAATTAGTGTGGGTTTTTCCACAACCATATTCAACTTTTGATAATGATATGGACCTGTATAAATAACATTTACATATGGCCATTTGTAACCCTGATGAAGGCATACAGTACTGCAACATCAGTAAGAGGCTATGAATCCTTTCCAAAATATAGAATAAGTTCAAATGATCAACTTTCTTTACAGGTATCTTAGGAAATGTTTTACTATGAATATGTGAGAATGTACATTTAAAAATTTGGAAGGGCCAGAAGAAGCAACCTTTCAGACAACCTTGTATCTAGACCCTAGAAGCAGTTTCTTACCAATCTTGTTCCCAGTTACAGTTGTTGCGAGACCCATACATGTGTAGATACAAACACAAACATGCATAGAAATGTGTCCTTATAACACACACATCCCAGACATAACCCAGATGTGACCCAGGCACTTAGGCTGTCCTGAGTTTTTGTCACTCTGCACATTAGGTCTGACACTTCATCTCCTCCCTTGAGAAAAGACTTTGGTCACCCCCACTTGGGTCCAGAACACTGCATCATACAACTGGCACAGGCTGATGGACAGCTCCAAAGGAGCTGCTGACAGGGAGAGGAAGGCAGTTTGTATTAGTGGGCTGTCCAATGTCCTTGAATGTTTCTTTGTGGCGATGAGTAAGGCCTAACAGCTGCTGATGACCATGTCAGGGGGAGAGAAACTTTGAGTGTACATCTAAAAATATAATAAATTGGTGTTATTCCAGTTGGAAGTAGGATACTTTGCTGTGACAAGAGACAAACTTCATTGAAAGAAATTTTTCCTGTGGCATGTTACATTATTAACTGGATTTAATATGTGTGGTATTGCCTCAATGAGTCAAATAGTAGGAATGAATGACTGAAAAAGATCACACAATGCAGAGCTCCGTACTGCCTGCAGCAGATGAAAAGGTCAGAGTGTAGGTGGATGGGGAGATTTGCTCACCTCATTGGCTGAGTCCGAAGTGCTGTCTTCAGATCTTCCACCACCTTGTTCCTCATTTCCATTTCCTCCTCATCAAAGGCAAACAGTGTCTGCATCTACAGAAATTGAGAGATATGAAGAAAGAATTTAGTGGAAAAACAACTGATTGATATTCCTGAATTCTTGCTTTATAGTAGGTGCCAGTGGACACACTACCTACTGGCATGAATTCTTTATATTTCAATTTTAATTAAGAGCTTTTCATTGTGTCTACTCATTAAACAAAAGAATGTTGATCTCAATTCTTCAGCAATAAGACAACAGCAGTGCATATCCTCCTCTTTACAAGTAAATGTGTTTGTTTCAATTAGTCCTAGCAGCACATATAAGCAGAGCCTCATTAGTAGGATAATGATTCAGATACCACAAATCGAACAGATCGTGTGTATTTTTCCCCTTCAGTCTTATTTTCCTTTTAAAGAACTGTTTGAAGCTATACAACAAGCCAAATCAAGCTTTCAACAAATAGGGTAAATCATAAAAAACACTTAGGCCAGCAGTAGTGTTAATGCATTTCTACATTACTTGAAGGCTTCCCTCAGCCACATCAAAGAGCTACTGTGCTCCCACTAGTCAGGACCAGAGGCTTCTGTTTAGCCTCTCCAGGCTTTTTCTATGGCAGCACACTGCCAAGTGCTAAGGTTCAAACAATGAGTTTTTCAGCAGTGGAGTAAGCTAGTCACAGTGGCTGCTCATTCATTTGCTTGAATGTTACCCTGTTTTCCAACTCATAAACCCTGAAAAAAAAGACATATAGGTAAATGTTGGGTGCAAATATTCCTCAGTATGAACTGACTTTTCGGACAAACCGCACCCACATAGCAAACCAAAGCCACCCCATGTTTGACTACCTAACAACAGCCCTGGTCTGTCCAGTGTGTGAGAGTATTTAATCTAGAAACAGTGCAGTCAAAACATCCATCGTGTCGACTTAGCCTCAAGTCCAGATGGTTCAGGGACCCCGTGCCAAGAAGTAAAGGCTTTGGCTCCAGTTTTTCACAACGAATATGTTCATAGTCAATGGGAAGTTGGACACAACAAGTGTTGGGGAGAGTGAATGATTTGGTCGTGCTGCCAGCCAGTTCACCATGTCAATGAGTCTAGCCAAATGGCTCCTTCCTACATCTGCTATTTGTAAGCTCATTCTAACCTTTGGCCAACATGCACATAAGGATACTATTATAGCTGGTTGGTAAACCAGCAGAAGGTACTTCCCTAAATCCTTATTATGGGAAGTGCCCCCCAGAGCCAGAACTATGACTTCAAGCTAGTCGTCAATGCATCGTTAACTGAGTGAGTGATGACTGCAGTTCATCAAAAACCTCAATTTGGACCATGTGTGTCACTGATGCATCAAGTAAAAAAGCAGTTTTCCAAAACAAGGCAAAAAACATTATTTTCACTAAAATAGTCATGCACAGTCAGACAGAATCACAAAACCTAATTAAGCCAACTAATTCATTATTCTGTTGTTTCTATGTGACTAAAAACTAACAACTGAAATTGTGTGGGAGGATGTGATTGGAAATAAGTGGAATTTATTTCCAGTCCTGTTTTAACATATTTAAAGGTGTTTATTATAAAGTCGTCATACCATTTTGTATGTGAAAAAAAACACAATTGAAATGAATTCCCTTAATCCCTTAAAAACTAAAAAAAAAAAAAGAAATGAGTTCATACATGATGTAAGTATATATTTCCAAAATATTTTTGATAATGAAGTTTTTTGCTATAATGTCTTGTCACAGCTAGTTTGAGAGTATTATTTTAACACAGAACACCCCATGGAATATTTAAGAGCCAGACAGGACAGAGATTTAAGTTTTAATTTAAAAAAAATACTTGTGTAAATAAGTAACTAGCTAACTGACTCTTCAATGGCTTTTTACTGCTGATCTGAGTCCCTATTTTAAGGTTGAGAAGCTGCAAAAATGCAATAGCTGAGTTCTGTGCATTTCTTCATATCACTGGTATATAAGAAGCCCTTCCCTTTGCCACTGTGCTGGATCTCCTTTTCTGTCCATCAACAGAAAGCCCTATCCAGGTGGGAGCTCTGAACCTCAGCACACTAGCTTGGATACAGCAGGGCTACAGAAACTCTTGTCAGAGTCACAAGGGTGTTTGAGTTATCACTCTGTGGCCAACAAACAATCTCAGGGCTCTGACATGGTTTTATGAATGAACATCAAGATGCTGGTTGTACAGTTATCTCTCTGGGCAGCAAAGTAAAAATGAGCTCATCCAGTAACTCCGCTACAGTGGAAGGGTAGTCCCTTGTGAGCTCGCCTGTGAGCCAAGATGTAAAGTCATGGACGAGCAGAGCACCTTCAAAATTTGAAATGCTCTCTTTTCAAGATGCTGTCTGGAGCAAATGTGGTGGAGAAAATGGAATACTTTTAGTGGGGGTGAAAAAATTACTCAGGAAAGGGAGAGAGACCACTTGTGCCAAAAGGGGAATAGAGACTGCAAATATATCTTTCTCAGCAAATTATTTAATATATTATAGAGTCATAAAATTTTTACCTTCTTTATGTAAGCAAAACCAACTGTGCCAGTGATGTAATATAAATTTCAGTTGCTCACAATGTGAATCAATTTGTTTTACTTTTTTTCTTCAAACACATTTCCCCCCCAAATATTAGTTATTCAATTACTTATACTGACACTTTCTAGATCAATGCAATTTTACAGTTGTTTGAAAGAAAATGTCAAGATTTTAAAACTCTATATACTATACAGTAGACTATATACAAAACATTTTCAAAGACCCAGTGTGTTTTGCAGTAGATATAGTAAAAAGGAAAAAAATAGGCTGACACATAACTCTGACGGTGTGTTTGACATCTAATAGCACAGAGGCACCGCTACAGCCCTGGCAGATTTAAAATTCTTGGCAACTCACAAATAAGCACATTCTCTTCAATTCACTTAAAATACTGTGCATGTCTATGTGAGTATGTGTGCATTTGATGCCTGCACTTTAAGAAAATGACAGAAAAATTGTTTCTCCAGACTTCAGCACTAAGCTTGGGTACTGGTGCACTGTTCAGAAGCAGCTCATTCTTGTCCCCTGAGTGGAGCTGGTAAACAAAAACAGCTGTAAAAATAGAAATCTTCAACATAGATTAGTAATACAGGCGTGTTTGCCAGAATAACAAACAAAATGGCAATAAACAGATATTAAATGTCATTATGTTTTGGCTCTGTGTTTAAGGTGGTCTGTGTAAGTTATGTCTTACTGTGTAAGACAGTTTTATAATGGCATCATGCTGTTTATATTGGCAGCCATACAGGCTAGAAATAATGAATATTGTAATCCTGGCTTTGCTCCTAGCTTTGACATTCATTCCCACTGACTGAACTGCTGAGTGTCTAAATAGCCTGTTTGTCATCACAGTGTGTGAGAATGCCGAGGTCACAGCAAAGGAATGTGGTCATGCACATATAACAAGCAGTCAGCAGGAAGATGATAAAAATTGAGCCAAGAGAGAAATCTGAGAAAGAATGACTGGGTGAATGTTGACCTCTTAGGAGTGGTAGTCAAAGGCCTGAAATAAGTGAAATACACTGTAATAGTACAATAAAGCTGACAAAGAATATCAATAATCTTGAGATTTCAATAGAGGGGAATAGACATTCAAACAATGAATTTGACTTACAGCAGCCATGGAGTTGATGCGGTCAATGTAGTAGTCAGGCCAGCTGGTGGCCAGCTTGTTGGGGTCCTCTTGCTCCTGTGCATGGACACAAAGACAGACTGAATCAAACACAGTAGCATTTCATAGTACACCAACACCACAACATTAAAAGCAGTTACTGGTTTTAATCATTCATTAGTCTTAATTCAATGGCAGTACATCTGCTTAGAATAATACGTATACTATAAGGTGCTATACATTATAATGCTCAACCAACAGATTATTCAAGAGTTTGTAAATTGAACTATGTTGCATTCAGTAGAGGCAAATTAAGCTCTCTGAGATCTTACATAATTCTCTTCAAGTACTTTACCAACTTCATTTACTACAAGGGAATCCATGCTCGACAAGAGCTCATCCATTTTCTATTTGTTCCTTTTTGACAGGAAAATCAATATCTTATGCCATCCAATCACTTACTTTCTAAAATGTTGCTTCATTATTTGCATGGTGGCATGACACAGTCTAAAGCAAAAGACCTTTTCTGTTGATTAAGCCAGGCAAACTCCATTCTGGGACCAGTCTCGAAAAAATCTTATTATTATCCACAGTAAACAAATGAACTTCACACATAAAATTGAGCACCAGAAACAGCAAATCCATTGATTTAAGAATCATATACACTCAATAAGTTTCACGACAGATTGTTGGGGTGGTCAATGTGGATTTCCGTCCTTGTAATGACCATTGTTTCTGATATGCAGCGTTCTGTGCCAGAATTTGAGCTCAGGCTAAAAAGCTAAACAAAAACAAAAACAATAGAACTCACTGTACTACTCTGCTTGTGTTTTCCACTATACTGCTGACACACTCAGGGCACAATGCCAGACAGATCCTGACGATGAGATTAACAATTTAACTGCCTCTCTCTCTGCCCCTTCAGCCAAATTACAGCCGTCGACACTCCCTCAAAAACATGTCGAATCCAATGCAACATTTCTCTGGCAGTTTCACAAGCTAAAGTGAAGTACTGTAATTATCGTCTTGTTTTGGGACAAATTAAAAAAAAAATCATGACAACATGAGGTTTGTTTTTTGGGGCCTAGTCATATCAGTCAATATGCTTCCTGAATAATAGCCCTTTAAATGAAATTTCCAAGAGATGAAGTGATGGTAGGTTTGTTGTTGTATGCTGCTTGCTTGATCAAACCTTTTTGGGAGTTAATCACAGTTGATGACTGGTATTAAAACCTCCTGATAAGAAGCCAGATTCCATAGAGTGGAGCCTGTTATAAATGAAAAGTGAAAACAGCAGACTTTTGATGTGAATTGAGTTTGTGCTTGTCTGTATGAATATACATTTGAATGAAAGGGCTGAACACTAATGTACTGAGAGCTCTTCTACTCATGGTCTTCTGGGTGAAAACATTTCAGTCGCGTGCTCCACTGCGACAGTTTAAGGTCAGGCCCATCATTCTATTACAGTAATTACACACTTACACTACATTGGACATTCCTCATGTCTGGTGACATTAAATATGATTTACAGGCCAGGTTGCAGCAAAGGAGGACAGGAATCCCCAACGGTGTGTCAGTTATATTTATTTAAGGTGCTGCTCTTGTTACAAACATCTGTTGAGGTATATATTGTTTCTGCAAAGGCCCAAATACCTGACTAAAGCCAGAGTTCAAGAATATTCCCCTGTGTATTTGTCAGGCTATCACATTAGCAGGAGCACCTTTTGAAAGAGTAGTTGAAATTACCTATAACGGCACCCCTGCTGTAACAAGCTGTCTCAAAGATTTCAAAACTCCTGAAAAGTTTCACCGACAATGATATTTGAGCTCAGACTGTAAAAATCCTATACACATACAGAGTACATTTCAAGTCACGGTTTCAGAAGCAACAGGGGGTAGAAAGCCAAAATACTCTGAGACACTTAAACGTTAAACACTTTGAAGTGCCATTGGAGGTTTTTACTGTTTGACTCTAAAAGTTTCTCTTAGTTACATTTTTAATGATAAGCAAGAGCGTATGAGGAAGGTAAAATAAATAATTAAATAAATAAATTGATATCCACGAGCTGCTTTGCTGATTCCAGGTCCCTGCTAACATCAACATGTGCTTTGTCAGGACCCTATAGCACACATGCAAATCCATATTAGCATAATCTGCACAACAAAGAGCTGACAAAGGCACATTTTCAATTTTCCACTCTTTGGACTTTGGTAGCCAATTTGACCCAATCCCTCCTTCAAGTGCAGTTTAACTGCTCTGGGTCTAAGACAGGGCCAGAATCTATACATTTTCTATCAGTCTAATGTTTCCACAAGGTCTCAGGTTTCTCTGGCAATTTGAGTTCTCATCGGGCTTCAAACACTCTGTTCCCATGTGCTCCCATGAGGCCCAGAGGGACCCTGATTGTGATGTGGGGACTCTGATGAGCTGCCCAAAACCATGACAGCACCGGCAAGCAGCACAATATAGAATGAAATACCCTATGCTCAAAGAGCACCTAATGAACAGCGGAGATCTCTGCAAAAGACTGCATTTTAAAAGAAAAAAGCCCCATTGGAAGAATTTGTATTTGGAAAGGAATAAAAAAAAAGTCTGTAGAAAAAGAACTGAATTTGGTGTAGTCAGTGCTTAAATATCACATAGCTGTTAATTTGCAGATCAAAACGAAGACTTCTCTGGGTTTCTTCTTATTCCCAATTATATATTTTGTATAGGGTTGAAATGAACTACAATTAACTGATTAGTTGATCGACAAAAAAATAAATCAGCAACTATTTGATAACTGATTAATCAGTTTATGTAATTTTTCATGCAAAAAATAGTTTAAAAGAATGTCAAACATTCTTTAGTTCTGGCTTCTCACTTGACAGGATATGCTGCTATACTTTTTTTTATTTTTCTTTGTTTGTTGTAGTCTATTTTTTTGTTTTGATTTGTTGGTTGAACAAGGCAAGACTTTTGAAGACATCACCTCGGGCTTTGAGAAGTTGTGATTTTTTTTCACAATTTTTGACATTTCATAGACTACACGATTTATCAATTAATCGAAAAAATAGTTGACAAATTAATAAAAAATAATCGTTCGCACAAAGTGTACTTGGCAGGTGTTCCAAGCATCTTGGAAAACTTGGAGAACAGACTAACTCAACATTGTTGACAACAGGATTCCGTGGGGACCATGCCACCTGTTGCAGGATTCCTTGTTCTTCTTGTCTCTGAAGATAGTTCTTTCTGACCCTGACTGCATGTTTGGGGTCTGCTGCAGAATGATTTAGGGACCAATCAGAAGCCTCCCTGATGGTTATGCATGGATAAGAATCTAAATCTCTGATTTAGACAAGATGAAACTTTAATGATCTATTTGACAATGTCACGTACACAAGTTTAATCATGAAGCAAAATGAACCCATGTGACTCTCCAGTGAAACACATGTACATGTGTAATTTGTCCAGAGAAAAACGTATAAATGCTTTGAAATATTCCAAGTGCAGGTATCAAATTCTTCACATTGTGACTCCTGTGTAGTACAGTAGAGAAATTAGCACATGGGCTGTCCAGCAACTACAACAGCACTTTGTTACAGGAAGACACTGGGATGCATTAGCTGTCATTTAAGTCAATATTTTCCCCATATTCTCTGCTCCAGCTGTCACTACAATATTCCCATCTGTGCAACTAGGGGGATTGTCCAACATTCCAAAGAGCCAATTTCTCTGCAGGGAATATTTATCTATGGTAGCCAGGATATAAAGTCTCACCTAGAAAAGCAGGAAATGGACAGGATATTGAATTCTGGAAGATTATGTAATGCTTGCCATCCCTTACATGTAGCTAACATTACACAAGTTTTAGCACATGCTCAAGCAAAAATGTTTGCCTGGGGTCACATTAGTTTAAGTGATGAGGATAAAGCACATGTAGCTAATAATAGAAGACATATGCTTCTGCCATTTTAGGAGAGAGCAATGTGTGGGTGCACATAGTACCATCAGCCAGCTCGTGTTAAGCAATGGCATTTCACTCACAGTCTCTGAGATGTAGATAACATGTGGTTGGATGAATTTGGGTCGCAAAACGGATATACGGAAAATCCTCTCTTTAGGGAAATTCAGGACAGTAGATAATGGATCAGTGCTAGTTTTGTCAGTGTTTTGACACTGTAAAAGGCCATATTGTGTGATCATGGGCTGAAAACAGAGTGTGTTTGTGTGTGTGTGGTCAGTGGAGCATTACTAATGTGAGTCAGGAGACCCTGTTTGGCTCCAAGCACTGAATGATTATCAGGAGTTATTAGATGTTACATCGTGTTTTCTACCTGGGGGCTGCGGGATGTGAGTCATCCTTAAGAAAACGAGTATACACACAAGTTAACACACACGCAACCACCCTCACTCACAGGAAGGAAAGCAATAAACTCATACCAAGATTTACTCCGTTTCACTTGTACGCTGCAAATGTATACAATCGTCACTTCTTTCTGACGCTTAACAAGAAAGAAATCCTCTCTGTCTTTCTCACACACAAACAAACACACAAACAGACACAGACAGCCAAAACCCCTGGCTGTGGCTGACCCAGTGGCTGAGATCAGAGGTGCAGATACGGTTGGCTTATGTATAGTCTGAAGGTCACAACAAGAACTTGTAGTTAGTCATGGTACACAGAGACCACAATTACGCTAATTCCTTTACATCAGAGCTGTCTGGTATTAGCTAAACACTGTATGAGAACCAATGTCTAATAAACAAACTAAACTGCTGTTTTTAAATAAAACTACTGTATTTGAATTGTAATATTGGGGAATAAATTATGCATTTTAATCAGAGCACCATCTTTTCCTTTACTCACACTGTATGTTTTATAGGCATTCAACATCAATCTTAAAGTTGCATTAACCAGTATTTTTATACTAACAATGGGCCTGATGCAAAATTTCATATTCTTCTCCTATAATTCTCTTACTTTTTTCTGTGAGGCTGGTTCATACGAGTGTTCCATGTCAGATTCTCCAGACTCTTAACTGCACAACCTTATCTTAAATTGCTCCTTTCAGATTGATAAATACCACCTGTTCATGAGGAGGCATTAGCATAATCATATGCCTAAAATTGCCATGCAAGGCTCCCTTTTCCACTTTGTTTTGTCAGAAAGGTTCACTCATAAAAATGCTATACAAGAGTAAAAAGAATTTCACACTGTGGACCTTCAAGTCTTGCTGTCATACACTTAGGTAAATAAGTATTTGGACAGTGACACTTTTTTTTTAAAATAATTGTGCCTCTTTGTACCACCACGATGGATTTGAAATGAAATCATCAAGATGTGATTCAAGTGTAGACTGAGTTTTAGTTTAAAGGGTTTAACAGAAATACATCATTAATCTTTTAGACTACTTTTATACATAATCCCTCATTTTCAGAGGTTCAAAAGTAATTGGACAAACTAACATAATTATAAATATAAAGATTATTTCTAATTCATGGATGAAAATCCTTTACAGTCAATGACTGCCTCAATTCTTGAACCCATGGACATCACCAAATGCTAGGTTTTCTCCCTTGAGATGCTTTGCCAGACCTTTACTGCTGCCGTTTTCAGTTGCTCCTCATTTGTGGGTCTTGGTGCCCTCAGTTTTGTCTTCAGTAAGGGAAAAGCATGCTAAACTGGGCTGAGGTCAGGTGAGTGACTTGGCCATTGACGAATATTCAATTTCTTTGCCTTGAGAAGCTCTCGGGTTGTTTTCACAGTAGTTTTGGGTCATTATCCATCTGTACTGTGAAGCAACATCCTATCAAGTTTTGCAGCATTTGGTTAAATCTGAGCAGATAGTACAGCCCAGTCACACCATCAATAAACACCAGTGACCCAGTTCTATTAGCAACCATACATGCTCTTTTCCTTCTCTATACTCTTCTCTTCCCATCATTCTGGTACAAGTTAATCTTGGTTTCATCTTTGACAATGATACACCTACCTCTTCCTGGCTAGATGTTGTGAATTGGTTTTTCCTCACCAAGGAAAGAATTCTGCCAACATCTACTTAAGGCCTCTAGGCCTTTTGGTGTTGCTGAGTTCACAAGCAGAGTCCTTCTTTTTAAGAATGTACCAAATTGTTGATTTGGCCACTCCTAAAGTTTCTGCTATCTGACTGATAGGTTTGTTTTGTTTTTTCAGCCTAATGATGGCCTCCTTAATTTTCATTGCACCCTCTTTAGACTGCATATTGAGAGTTCCCATGAATGTCAACCAAATGTAAATTCAACACTTGGAATCAACTTCAGACCTTTTATCTGCTTAATTTGTCATGAAATAACAAGGGATCAGGCCCCACCTGGCCCTGAAACCGACTGTCTGTCAACTGTCCAATTACTTCTGAGCCTTTGAAAATGAGGGACTATGTATAAAAATGTCTGTAATTCAGTTAACAGTTAATGCAATATTTTTGTTAAACCCCTTGAATTAAAGATGAAAGTCCACAGTTCAATCACATCATGATGGTTTCTTTCCAAATCCATTGTTGTGGTATCAAGAGGCAAAACTATGAAAACTGTGTCACCTAACAATAAATGAGCAAACAAAAACTTAACAAATTTAGGAGTGTCAGAGTCATATTAGACAACCCAAAAGAATTAGAAAAAGTTAATATCTGTCAATGATGTGTAATTGGAGCAGCCCTGTACTGTGACAGAAACAAAGAAGGAATGGTTTAGGTTACATGACATGATGTTAGATGCTTTAAAAATGTAATTCCAAAGCAAAGCTGTCCATGACTAATATGTGAGGCAGTCAAGGGGACGATAAGCACAGAGATATTAGACTAGATAATATTATAGCCTACAGTAGGTGATGTTACACTGTTGGATTTTATAACAGAAGATGATACTTGACAGTGACCTGTATAAACCCCGAGGCAGCTGTCAGAGTCAGAGAATTTCCCAACAACTACTAAAAAGTATAAACTGCTGTGACAAAATATGCCAAAAAAAAAAGAAGCTAAAATTAAAGAATCTTAGTAAATTTGCAAGCCCTGATCATGATGAATAATAATTTTGCATTAAGTTTGTTACAGATATTTCTTAATTAAATTCATTTTGGTATCGTATTTAACTCGGAATTCATTCAGATTAAGTCACTAAAATTCTTAATGCAAACAAGTGTGTTTCACCCCTGTGAAGAAGGCAGTCTATTTGTCAATGACTCTTACGAAATGTCGGGATCATGTGAATTTTGTTGGTACCTAAGATAAAATACTAAGTACGAGAAGATTGGTGAATGCCGCAAATTCTATTAAATCTTTCACACGTGCCACTTAAGAACAAATCTATTTGTATGACCAGTTCTTGCATGAGGCCCATTGAAACAAATGGTTCTGCATAATGTCATAGAGGTCTCCTGAAGTTACGAACCCACAGAGAATTCTTAGTTAACTCAGCATTAAACCACTATACAGGGCTTTTTAGCCTCTTTTATCTTATTGTTTTGGTAGCAGAGGTACATTTAATGAGTGATTCAAGCAGCATCAAGCAGCCATTTTCAGCAACCAAGCTCTGATAAAACCACTGCACACTATTTGTCCAGAGAAAAACAGTACAGACAAAGTTAGCAACTACATGGAGAAGAAAGTCAACAACTAGCAAGCTAAAGACCCAGAAATTTTCTCAGAACTTCAGCGAGACCAAACCAGTGGTAAAAGGATAGTTAGACAATGTTACATTCATCAGGTGGCCAAAATCCCAACTCCAGTTGCATTATGCTCTGTGCTTGTGTATTTAGGCAGTTGATAGCTAATACATTAGCCATAATAACTAAGAATACTGGTTTGTGTGTCTGTCAGTTTGTTTTGGAGTTCTTCTGCCCCTTAATAGCTAAAAATTAAATAATTCAACTTTAACACTTTGTAAGGACATCAAAAAGCTCGGAACCCATTTTAGGTTAGACCAATTGAACACGTCTTTGCGTTTCTAGCGAAAACTATGTATCTGAAATGTCAATTGATGAATAAGGGCATTTAGGTTTTTAAGAAGTAGGAGAATTTTCTTAGTCCACAAGGAAGCATTTAGTTCTTTAGTTTTTGAGAAAACGTAAAAATCACCAGATTTGGAATTTGTGGTTTTCACTGGACTGCGGCAAAAGGAAATTGGCAAAGATTAAGTGCTTTGCCTAAAATTTGTTGGCCAGTTTGTTTTGCAGGTGAACAAAGTTAGTTTGTCCCTTTATCATGCCCTCACTTGCTGCCTCCAAGTGTTTTTTAATCATAAAAACTGGAGCAGTTGCTTGGCTGGAGGAAACAAGGGAACCAGTGTTGCTGTTAGGAACGGCTGAAGGAAAGTCTGCTGTCCTCTGCTCTTTATTCAAATCACTGACATGCTGTAATTCTCAGGAACACAGGGCGAGTACTGTGTGTTGGATGTGTGTTATGTCTGAATAACCTAGCAAGTGCACATTTTCCTAAGCATATGGTCATTCATGTCTGTGTGTATATTTGCATAGGACAGTATTCATGCCTTCCTGCCTGCATATTCACACACAGACATGCAGGTTATTATCCGATATTGCACACCAGTTGTTTTTTTCCCTCATTCTCCATTATGCTGCCTTTATCCATGAATGGGGGGTTTGTTTGGTTTTTCCTCCGGCTTTCCGCTGTTACCCCAGTTTTGCTCTCCATTTCCTGGCCTAGGCACATGGCTGCTTTTTTTTCACCTTAGTCTTAGAGGAAATTATTTCTGACTGGGAGAGATGGAGGAGGAACAACAAACTAATATATCCTACCTCTGAACCCGGCTTAGGTGTACACTGCAATCCATTTCGGTTCCAATATGCCCAGGCCTTTGCCAAAATTTTGTTTCCGTTACCTTCTACTACAGCACAAAGAGTCCTCATAAATGTCTGTGGTTGCTTCAGTGAGAGATACAATAACTGATATTGGAGTATTAATGAACTTGGGCCTGTTATATACGTACACATGTGCATATGCAGATTCTGCAGACAATTCAATGTCCTTCTATATTATGCAATGTATTCAAGGGGCATAGCACATTGCAATTCCTATGGTTATCCTAATGTATTAAAAGAAAAGATTATATCTCCATCCTGTATTATTTTTTATTATTATTATTTTTGTTTTTTTTTATTTTACAATTTTGTTGTAAACTGTTGTGGTGCTCCAGCTTCCATCCTCGCCTTGACATCCCTCTAAACAGACCACAATTCCACTGCTCTTCTTTTTCCTAGTAACTCAATACTGGCCTGAATACAAGTACAAACTTTTACACATGCAGGTGCTCACACATGAGTGCACACACACCCACACACAAAGCAATGTGTGTTTACTCCTTTTTAAAAGGTTGTCAGAGCATATCGCATCAGCTAAGCTGTGCCTGCATGCCTTGGAAAGTGGAAGGAGGGGTCTGATCCTCATCCTGTTTCCAACACAAAACCATCAGCCAACAAACAAATTAGCAAAGAGACACAAGGGAGGATTTATGACTATTTATTCAATTTGTGAGCTAGAGAGGTGGGCTGAATTCCCCTTTTTCTCCAAGCACAATGTCATTTCCTGGTGGATATCTGACCACAAAGTGAGACCAGAGTTGTTGTGGAGAGACACACTGAAGGGTATGAAGAGAACAAGAGATGTTTTGGCGAGGGGAGAGGGGTGAAAGAGAGGGCTAACCAGAATGTTCTAGTGCTCCCATGGTATGCTGACAATTCTTAAGCAGCATGCGGAAATTGCTTTTTCCAATGTTGGATGGTAGATTTGGAAATTGAGGTCCTTGAAACAAGAGCTGGGAGTGTGTTTGTGTACTGTGTGTTGTTTACATTTGTGTAGTGAATGTGTGTGTACAATATCCCACATATCAGATCCTGCTGAAAAAATTGTGCAGTATGTAACTGGCATAATATGTGCAATATGTGTAAATCAATGCAGAAATGAGAAACTGGGAAGAGGGCTGACTGTGTGGCTGAGATGATTAGAAATCAGTTCTGGTAAGAGGCTCCCCTTCAACAACATTCATTGCTGACAGTTTAGCTCTGAACTGTGGGTTCAGGCAGCCAGTCAACAGAGGGCCAGCCAGAGATTGGAGCCGATGTATGGTAAAGTACAGCAGAGGCAAACTCACCTTCTTCTTGCTGCAGTAGATTTGCCATTTCTTTTCATCAGGCAGAGCGAACATGGCCTCCCTGTTCTTATCCGTAAGGTCCAGTTCATCCTACAATGACAAGGGAGGCTGTTTTATCGGCACAGCATTTATTTTTAAACCATATTTAAAACCATCATTTTTAAACCATACATTCAATTTACTATTTACAAAAATGTTCAGAAAAACAATAACTAAGAAAATCCAAGAAAAACAAGCATAATAGCCAAGCACCATTTAAAGTAATGACTATGAGAGAAAAGAATATAATCTACCCATACCTCAGTACACAGTCCCACAATCCTTATTGTTTTGTTATCCCTATGGCAATACAGAACAGTACATTTAAGCAATGACTACAGATCACTGGGAGAGTCAACTTTACACAGTGCCATTTGATTGTCCAACCTTCCCACTACCTAACTGACAACTGGTTGCCACAAACTACAGAGGAGTATTTTGAAATTCACCCTGCTCCTCTTCTCAGTTCTTCAGCTTGGAACAAGGAGCCTCCTGCACCCTTTGAAATGCATATGAACCAAGAAAATGAGTCTCTGTGTGCCAGGGAGGAAATTTAAAGTCTTGGAAAAGAGAAATGGATAAATCAGAGTTGAAGAAAAAGAGGAAGGTGTTGAATAAAGCAGAGAAAGGAAGCTATGTGGTTCTGGAAAGAGATAAGCACAAAAAAAACAGAGGAGAGGGTGAGATGCTTTAGCGCTAGGGCTTTGTGTGCAAGCTCACACTAATCTCATCATAATGGTTTTGCTACCATGACGTCATCCACAAGTGCTGGGCCCCCAGGGCCCCCCAGAGTGAAGATGGCTACCGGTGCCAGAGGTGGGGCCCCTTAAAGCTGGCCAGTAAATTCACAGGATTTCTTTCCCTCCATTCAACTGGACAGGATGCACTGAGGTGGCCCACATTCCAAGTATCCGACACTATGAAGAATGACATCATCTCTCACCCAGTCCTTTCAAGGGGATAACCAGCAGCAGCTTTACAGTGGTTTGAAAAAAATAGGAAAAATTTCAAGGGTGTGAACTTCGGGGGTGGGGGGTGATATTGCAGATAGAAAAGAGAAACCACAATTTAGCTCTGGAATCTTAGATCAAATCATTTTTCCATCTCAACGGCATTTTTTCAATGATTATTTGTGACTCACGCCCTGAGCTGATCATCCAGGGTCTACATTACCTGCTACAATAAATGCATGCTGGTGTTATTTCTATCCTTGTATGGTCTTGACTGTCAAGCAGCAAATCAGCCGCCATTTCCCAGCTGAACATCAAGCCTCTGACTATCTGTACTTCAGTCTTTACAGATGTCAGCTTTGGCTTGGACCACAATCCTTTCTCCACATCCTTGAGCTTAGAAAAGTAGGCCTAGAAGCTAGCTCGTCTCTGGCCCGTTGCCTGGTCGCCGGGTCAAAGCCCTGATGTCTAAGCTGCTGTTTGGAGGAGCTGATACTGGGAGCTGGTGGGGAAATCAGTGAGAATGAGACCCCTGGATTTGAACCAAATGGGAGTTGAGCCCGGTAGCTGATCTTTATGCTCCTTCATGTTCTCTAGTTCCCCCTTGCTACTCCTCAAGCCTCCCAATTTAAGGTCTTATATGGTGCGGAGTTATGTGAGAGCACAATATACGTCAGCAATGAAATGAAGATTTAAGTATCTGTGACGTGCACTCCACAACCCAGGACATGTTTGTATTTTTTTAAATGATTCCAATCATAAATGGATAAATGATTACATAAGGGTTTAAGATGTATGAATATGATAATGTCAAAGTCAAGTTTAGGAGCAAGAAAAGGACAACAGGAAAGGAGTGGCAGGGTAGGCTAAGGGCTAATACATCTTGAGAGTTTATAATCTGGACTGCATGTTTCATTTTGTTATTTCCCAGTGGAAGAGGTACCAGTTTGCAATCCAAATCAGAGAAAAGTGAAAAGAAAGATGAAGTCGAGGATGAGGACATCGGGTGGGCGGAGGAATGTTCCTGTCATACTGGCCAGAGGACTTTTCACTTTCCAGTAATGCAATATCCCACCATTTTCTTCCACCTTCAACCCTCCCCCTACGCCTTCAAAATGTGCTCCAATACCACATCCGCATCACATGGCCTCTCCTCATAAGTGTAGTACCACCCAAAAAACACCCAGTCCCTCTCTCAGTTTTCCAAAACAAAACAAAACAAAACAAAACCACTTTCCACTTTGCTGTGTAAAACCTTCTCTTGATGTGCCCCAGTCCTCCTACACCAGCGCGCTCGAGTTGGGAATTCACATAAACCAAAGCTAATATTGTTACACCTGCTCCTCGGGAGGGGAAAAAAATACATACCTAAGTCCTCTGAACCTTTTCTTTCATATTTCATCCAGAACTGCCTATTGAATAATATTACAAATTAAAAAAGGGTGTCGTGACTGTGAGCTTTGACTGTCATGTCTGCTGCAGACTGACTGACCTCCTCTGTCACTCAATTTCCTGCTTCTCAAGACTGGTGGGCTTCTCAAATGTGCTGAGATAATACAAAAGATATGGGGGAGAGAGAGAGCTCAGATAGCAAATTTAAACATCTTTTCTATAACAAATTTGCTTGATCCACACATTTAAAAGGAAACTGATTAGCCTCCAATGTAATTTTGTGTGTGAAACTCAGATAGTTATTAATGCATGTACACAATATTATAAAAGGAAGAAGGTACAAAGTAGAATTTATTGTCATGTGAATTCAGTACACAGGGGAATGAATTGATTACAGTTACCTTCCAGGAATGCGATGAGAAAATCTATATATTCAGTCTAATGTCTGCATTAAGTAGTACGTATTTACCTTTAGTCTTCCTTAGTATAAAGGCTAGACGCGGCTTTGTAGCCCCTAAACAAACGCCTAGCAACATGGTAATAATAAATGAAGTTAAAGTTGTGTTCAGACAAAAAGTAAAGCAAATTTCTGCCCTGCCTTATTTGCACAAACTTGCCCACTTGTGCTCTTTGTGTTTATATGTAAATTTACAAAATGCTCAGGCATTAACTGTAGCTAGCTAGCAACTTAATAACCAACCATTTATTTTCCTCCAAGTCCCAGTAATAGCACAAAACTTTCTTTAAATTTCAAACATTTTCATCTTGTGCTCATGTCTTTGCCTCAGTTTGTGGTGTTGAGAGTGAATTTGTGCCCACTTGAGTCTTTCCATTGAGTTTGTATGAAATCCTGACTAAAGTACACTAGATTTGTAATTAATGCACAAACATGAAATTGATATTAATATTCTTATCTCACCCTTGGAAGCACAGAAAATATGTTTATTTCTGAAAATGTTAAATTATTCCTCTAAATGCCAACATTTGGCCTGAGATCTTTTAGGTGAAAGTGAGCATAGTTAACATATGCATGGTGTACAGTATTACCCCTTAGGGATTGTGATGATGAAAGCATCTTAGCACATTTGCTACCAATCATGGCTTATATGGCCACATAAAATCATTTGCATGACATAAAAGGAGTCAGATGACACAAAATGTCCATGGATTATATAAAATATGTATCTACACCATATGGAAAGAGTGTAAAGGGAGGGAGAGGGTTGAGTTGCAATGAAACATGAGAGTTATGTCAAAGCAATGTGGGAAAACCTAAATACCTGCTACTGCTCTTTGGACTACACATCTACTCCAGGAACTGACTGGGTAAGTGCATGCCGCAGGAGTGGAGGCAGCCACAAGTCCTCCAACCTTAACAACCATATAGGTCATTTTGTCCCTACCCTCAGATACATCCCATAGGAGTACACCAGCAGCAGGTGTAGCCTTCCAGACCTTTTGCTGTCATGGTAACAATAATAAATGCTCATGGTTTGGTTGCGATCAGGCAGAAAAAGATAGATAGATCATGGTTTGGGGTTAAATGAGTACTTTGTCAAGGTTACAGGACCTTCGTCGTCTTGGTTACAAGAATAACACGTGGTTAAGGTTGTGGAATGGTCATGGAGAAAAGAAACAACACTGATTATCGGTTTGACACATGAAATGAACAATGGATTCACACTTGAAAGTCCTGTGTTTTGGGTCTGACACATCCATCCGCCTCGAACTCCTCCCAATGCTGGCTCTGTCGCTCTTTATAATACATTACCTGACCTGACGTAACTATGGGTCATAATAAGCTGCTTGCACACACAACCTTTGGGGTAATTTTTTAATGGAGGACAGTTTTGAGGCAGAAGGTACAAAGCAGAGTGGAGAGGTGAAAAAGAGTAAGGAACGTGGTTTCTGCATATATGCAAATCTGTGTGTGTGTGCGTGCGCACATTTGAAATAAAGAAGGAGGCAATCGTAACTGACACTGAAATGTGAGGGAAACTAAATAAACAGAAAGAGGGGTCAGTGAGTGAGCAGTTGTGATTGACTGGCATCTCCTATGCCAGTCATTGAATGAAATGAACACGAATGTTGTCACTGATTTTTCCACCTAAATGGGAAATGTGTGTGGTCCAAGAATGACAGCCTTTCGTATGCATGTGCATGTATGAAGTGGCATTTCACCACTGGAAATTAATGTCTTCACCTCATGTGAAGTGTTACAGTACTAGTTGAGAGGGTCAGTCTGGTGTGGCACTGACACAAACACGCAGACATCAGCTGCATTGTATCCTGCAGCAGTCTCTCGAAGAGACAGGAAAGCAGAGGAAAGACAGGCAAGATGGCAGGAAGTCATAAGAGGCCTCCAGGGGACCCACAGGAAGCTGTAGCTGCCATTATTGACCCAAACGAGATTCAGTGAGTTTCTGTGTGATGCCTGCCAGTGTGTGTGTGTGTGTGTGTGTGTGTGTGTGTGTGTCTGTCTGTCTGTCTCTGCTACACCAGGCCTAGCCTCACAACTACTGGAATTTTTGGCACAAGGCAAAGACTGGCGCTAAATCATTTACCACAGCCAGAAAAGACCAAAGACCAAGACCAACTTCTTATTCTTAAGATATGGTGAGAATGGATTTAGCAGCTTTACATCACCTTACAAATCTCTCTCATTCAAACACAAACACACAAACACACACACACACACACACACACACACACACACAGACACACAAACACACAGTAACTGGGCTCACACCATTTTAGCATTATTCAGATGAGTCATAGTATCCTGTCTTTGATGAGTCAGTCAGCAGCCTTTGCTAGCCTACTACCTCTCCCCTTGTCCAAAATAAGGCTTGACCAGTTCCATGATAAGTTTTGGCTCAGGACAGTAAGAGCTGGCTTTACAACAGAGGTAGGAAGAGAGTATTAGAAATGGGGAGCCAGACAAATGCAGGGGAAGGAGGGAGAGAAAAAGAAAGGAAGGAGGCTGTATCCAAGGGTGCACACTGGAGGAAAGTCACTCCCAATGGCTCAAAGGGTGGAGAACATTTCCATCCCCTCTTGTTACGCAACACATTTTTGATTTGCGTCCGGCTCGAAAGTAACACTGGAGGGAACATTACGACAGAATTTATGTTTTAAAGACTCGGGTTTTCCTGGAAACACAAGTTGAGGTTTCAAATGAGAGAGGATAATTTTACCATCACTGCTTTGAGAACATAATTTACATGCATCTATAAACAGTGATGGGAGTAATATGGAGTGGATGGTATTAAAAGGTAGTGATGCACAGATGCATTGCCTGACATTGGACGGCTGGCCCACTACCCAGAGTGGTTGGATTAAAACTGTCCCAAATTACGAGAAAGAGAAAGAAAGAATGATGCTCCCAGATAGGGAAAGAAACAGATAAAGCAGACAGAAAAAGAGTGCAGAGAGAAAGGCATAAAGAACACACACTAATCTGATGTCTGTCAGTACTTTACTTGCCAGATGTTTGCCTAGTAGACCTTCAGCTGCACCAGTTTTGCTATATATGCTGTACATTATATTCTCTCTCATCTCAACTTGCTGCAGATGGATGAAAGAGCGGGTCGTCCCTTTTATTAATTAGAGAAACAATGGAGGATTAACTTGCTACCTGTGTTGATTAAACAATTAATGCCACGCAGATGCTGAGTCAGGCTATGCAACTTTCTTTCTTAACAACTAAAATCAAAACTGAGACATTTACATTCAATTCTATTCCACAGCACACTCTCCACCCAAGTCCTGCCAAGTCTGTTGCATTTTGTCTTCTAATTTGTTTTCTTTAATTTAAAAATGTTTTTTCTGTGGTGGTTCAGTGGCAATTCGTCGTCTGGTTCAGACCCTTGCAAATGTGTCGATACATATGCGACCATATGCCAATCTTTCCACAGTAAAGCCACGTGTCCACTGCTACCAGTTGAAACTTGTAAATGCCAGTCTAGTTGTCCCCAAACAACCTCACATCTTGGTTTCTCTTTGAAGAAAAAAAAAAAAAAAACTGCATTTGGTTTACCATACTGCCACCAGTGAGAAATGTACCCAAGTACCTAAGTGATTGAACAGAACCCATTTTCAATTACCTAAATATGAGACTCCACATTTAAATCCACATTTAAAAATGAAAAGTTGGCTTTTTTTTGTTTTGTTTATCAAGGCAATGTCAGTGTTCTTCAGGCATTGCCAAACTTCACAAATGGCCTATATATCAACTATGCGTGCAAAGCTTCAAACCCTGGTGGAAAGAAACTGTTGCACCCAGATCCATAAAACAGAACCCAGAACTGCAGCACATTTGCTATCAGGAAATTCTGCGGCCAGATGCAAATGTGTAGTTTAATTGATGCGATCCATTAGCCCCTCTGATGTGGTGTTTCTTCATTGTGTCCAAATCACTGGTGATTGCTTCCAGGTTCATTTCCATGGGTTTTTCGAGTTCATTATCAGGCACAGGAGGGTTTCATATAGGTTTATAACAGACTTGGAACAAGTTTATTCTTCAGACTTTCTCTGGGATGAGTTTTTGCACATTTGGCAGTGTTTACACAGGGGAGCCAAGGATGAATCCCACACAAGCTTATTCTGCAATATGAGTTTTGTAAGTAACACACCAAGGACAATAAGTCATCTCTTTTGCATTACTACATTACTTAGTCAATGGTCCTACATTTTGCATGAATTAGCAAAGTTTAATATAGGTTGCTTAAAGTTACACATTTGAGAACTCTTCCAAAGAACTGACAGCAGATGCAGAAAGTGTGGTTCTGAGACACCAGAACTTGTAGTTGTATCTTTGGTAGGTGATAATGGCCAAATTATATGTGATGAGAGTTATCAAGTTTATCTCCATAGTAATATGTCTGTTCTTTGTAAATCTACCTCTATCATCCAAAGTAGGTGATCATCCAAAAAACTGCAAGAGACAGAAACGTTATCATGTATTCCATTTAATATTTAAAGCAACGGCCAGGCACATTAGATAAGTTACAGCTGAGGATTTTCTGGCTGACAATTTTCCATGTAATATTCCTGAGATAAGGCAGCTCTAAGGCTTTACCTCCACTAATAGTGTCAGCTCAGTGGGCACTGCACAGTCTCTAGACACAACGGAAGACCCCATTATGCACGTGAAGACACATGGAGATGGTTTACTCCTCCGTTTGGCCAAGATCTGTCACTCCCACACCAGAGGCTCCGTTAAGTCTCATTCTCCTCGTCAGGAAAACCTTCATAACAATAATCCTGTCTCCCGTTTCCATGGAAATGGACTATGTTATGTTATTTCCTATTTTTCTTTATTTCTTCCCCTCGCTACATTGACTCTCTGCTTGTGTTACAAGCAGTGTGAGTAGACTAAGTGACTGCTCGAGGTCTGGTTGTACAGATTTTTGGACGACTGGTCAAATGTGTCAGCATGTCGGCTGCGAGATCAGTAAAACAGATGTGGAAGACCAATGGCTTGGCCAGATGACCATCATTAGGTAGAAGTAGTTTGTGCACTGGTCATCCAATCAAAGCAGACATAAATCAAACTGTCACAGGTTGAATGATCATCTCACTGGAACCAAATCTTTTCCCTTTCAAATTTTCTAGCATGAGTTTTTAAGTGTTGTATTCAATGCTGAAATTCTGCAATAGAGCTGACAGGATGAACCAGAACCCAACACAGAGATTACCCCGAAGACAAAATATCCAAGATTGTGAGCGACACCATCAATGTAGCTGTCCAACAACGATCTTCTTAAGAATAATCTATTCACAACATGTGGAAGGGCCAAGATCCAATGAGAAAATGCCAAATCCTCTTTCTCTCCAGGGTTGAAAAGCTGCAAGTCAAGAGGTTTTGAAATCAGGGACGAATTCTTCTGCTCTTTTTCTTCTTCAGCTCATGCATGCAGCTCATGCATCTGAGGGCATTATGTCATTCCAGTATAGGAATACTGATCAGGGCAATCAATGTTTGATTGCTACAGTCCTAAATTTTACTTTTCTCTAATAATGCCACTATATTTACAGAAACATCTGAGGTTTAATCACTTGTGCACTACGAGTGATTATAAAGGAGCCTAAACAGCCAATTTAGGGTCAAATCAGGTCATTTAGCTGGAAAAAGGGGGAAGAAACACCATTGGGAAAACATCTGCCTTGATAAAAGTGAATAATTTCCTAACACAAATGGAATTTCACTTAATCTCCTGAATTAATTATGACAGTTGGAGGAAGGATATATCCTGCAGGCATTGAAGTTTAGCATTCCCCAAGACTAAGACTGGACAGTGCCAGAGGCAGTCCTGTAGCAATGCTGCTGAACAAACTGTTGAGAAAGGGAGACGGAGAGAAGCAGGAAATATGAGGTTGAGGGAAATCGACAGAAACACTGAGATGGAGACAGACAGGACCGAAGCAAACAAAGAGACAGAAACAGCAAAGCCCTGTTCTTCCAGCAAAGCCAGAACCAGGTTGTATGGCAGCTGAAACCCAGAGCAGACTTCTCCATTCTGACAGCTGTGCCCTGATCCCTCTCCACACCAGAGGTACATGCCAACACAGCCATGCCAGTTTGGCACTGGTACAGACCAACAACCTTTGCTAACAAGTGTGATCTGTGCAAGAGATGGGAACTGCAGGAAAAGGGTGGACTGCATGTATTGGGAGAGATGAGCTTCTGAATATGTTGAATGGAGTGTTAGTAGTGGGGTTGGGGCAAGGCTTCACGCAACCATCAAGTAGCCTTCGGCATGACCCAATCCCTTTCAATTCCTGTCCGTAATCCTGGACAAGGAAAAGAATCGGGCTGCTCAGCATTAGGGAAAAAGAAAATCCCAGGATTTATATTGTACCAAACTACTATTTGGAGCCAACTTCATATATTTTTGTAGCGTTTTCATTTTCATGAGCAGTATTTATGTTTGGTGACTAAATTTGGTCTTTTGTCCTTAGTGCAAAATTCATAAAAGCACAGAATTGCGTTACATTCAAGTTGAATAGGCTCATTAAAATTTCAGTAGATGGTAACAGGTAGATACGGAGATAATGCAGCTATTTCTTCTATTTGTGTTCAAATTTCCTGGTAATGTGCATCTATAAGTTCCACCCTTATATAAATCACTAAGTATTTGCAAACATAGTCCCAGTAGACTATCAAAGTAGTTACACTGCAACTGCTAACAAGCAGTCAGCTTACAGGGGAAACACACTGTAAGACTGACCACTTGGTTCTTATTGCAGTTGCATTCGGTGAGCAAAATGCCTAGTAGATCACTTAGTGTGATTCTGCCCCACCAAATAACTGAAGGGTTTATTAGTCCAACTGTCAAAATTAATAAGACACTCCATTACCACAAATCAAATTCCAGAATGTTTTGTGTTAAGACTTAGGCCTAAGTCTAGAACTAGCTCGCTCTATGTATTCAGATTGCTCCATGCATGCTTACTTACCACAAGTTCGGAGAAACGTGCATGCAGCTCCTCAGCAGGCGGCATGGGGGCACTGAACTCTAGCAACTGCAGGGGCACACTGTCCTTCAAGTTAATCTCTGGGGGCTCGCTGCTGCCAAAGCAGCACAGGAAGCCCAGGCCCGGCCGCGTCCTCTTCCTGGGGGGCATGATGGCTGTGGTGACACAGGTGGAAGTGATGGCGCTGGACCAAGAAGGTAGAGGAAGGGGCCAGGGGCAGGGAGGGGGAGCGAAGGAGAATGAGGCTGCTATCTAGGGGGCATGATCTGGAACAGAGAGGAGAAATACAGAAAAGGTTACACAGAGACAATGCAAGCTGGCTTATGTTTAGCTTGCAAAGTCTTATTAAGAATAAATGTATTAAAGTCATTGCAATTCAAACAAGCATGTTTAATGTCACAATGTATGACAATTCCATGTACAGTATATTTTCAATCAAAATATTGCACAACACACAGTCAGCCTATTTACACGCCCAGTATCTGGTTGATGTTTCCTTGGAAAGAATTATTTGAAGTGCACAGGAAGCAAAGTAATGTATGTTTCCAGCAGCTCCAGTTTGTTTGGAAAAAATACAGGAAGATGCATAGGCAGCAACAGCCACTGTGGCCAAACAAAGGTGCAAAAAAATGCTGCCTAATAAATCTTCATCAAGAGAAAATACAACCAACAAGACATTACAGTACTGGATATACAGATTGATTAAGAAGCAATCCCTGGAAAGTACAATGCAGAAATGCTTTGGCAATGAGGGTCTACCAATACAGATGACACTGACAACAACAAGGAAGCAGCAAGTGCAAGAATGTTAACAACTATTCATTTCATATTCTTTATTCTCGTCACTGAGTTCATATGAACATATGCCAGGGTAGAGATGTTCTTGCTGTGAGGCAAAAGAGCGCAGAGGTAGCAGGGGCTGCCATCATATCCTCGTCTTGACATTGGTTGCTTTTGTGCCTCGACAAAGAAACCTCTTGTCCGTGAGGTACAATGGTGCCTATGCAGTGTGTGTCTGTGAGTTGTTTGTGCAGATGTGCCCTGAGAGCTGGACCAGCAATGTCCTCACTCCTTCAGTGGAGCAGACACTGTGTATATGTATGTGTGTATGGACAGCAATGAATGACACCCACTACAACACGACCACAGGACTGAATGGACCAAGAAACCGTAGAGGATTTCCTCAGTGCTACGAAAAGTATATGGTTGTTCTTAACTGTATGAATAATACACTCATTACACCATATTATGTCTTATCAGGCATACACACACAATGTGAGCATACACCCACAACGGCTCACACAATTGCCAAAGCTCCAAAGCTCTGCATTTGTGAATGAATGGACTTCAAGTCTGTTATGCAAAAGCCATAGACGTGCACATCCAGCAGTAATATTTGACCAAGAAATCAATTTGGAAGTTATTTATATGAAATGTCCATGACGTTTCCAACAAGAACACAGAACCAAGACCAACACACAAATATTTAAAAACAGCAAATACAAAATGTTATGCCTTTGTTGATATTTGTACATAACCAAACAAGCATTACGCAATGGCTAGAGCTTTGCACTCGTCTGTTTAATATGGCTGTGAAAATTTATGACTTCAGTTTCCACAAGAAGCCACAATCTACTACATCTTGACTGAGCACAACTCTCCGCCATCACTCTCTCACACATGTGCTCAGCATAGGAGTTCTCACTGCACTGTCTAAAAATAGGCGGATGGTAAATTCTTTATGAATGCGCTCGGCCCTCAACGGGAGCTTAAAGGGGAAAAAATGAAAAGAAGACACCACATTTCCATTTTGCCTTTTCGTCTTTTGCTCATTTAGTTTTTCCGCTTCCTTGAATCCGCCTTCCCTCTCAAGGCAAAAGAAGCAGAGCTGTGCACAGCTACAAATTAACTGGAGGCAATTCTAAATGAAAAGCAACCAAAGTTTTTTTGTATTTTCTTAACATGGAAACACTTTTGCAACCATCAGTGGAGTTATTTTACAGTATTGTATATTCAATTATTCTATATAAATCACTTTCAGATATGGAGACCGTTTCATAGTCATTGCATCAGTGTATTGTATGTCAATTATAGCATGTGTGGCATCTTGTATATGTGTGCCTGTGTGTGCGGTACATCTGATACTGCACTTCTGTGTGTGTGTTATGATAGCCGAGGTGACAATCCCTGAAAGCCCCCCCAAACAGGGCAGGATGAACCTGCTTCAGGGCTCCAAGACAAAAATGAGTTGTGGGCCCCTATTTACCCTCTATTCCTCCTCATGTTGCCTTTACAGTAAGTACCCCTTAGGTACAAAGGACACTGAAGATTACAGACAGTGTCTTCATTATATTTTGCCCATGCAGACCCTCAGAAACTGAATGCCAGTTAGTAGTTAGTGAGGGTGGAATGACAGTAACACAAAGAGGGAATTTTGCACTAAAATAACTGCAACTTTGGAAGAATCTAACACTGTTGCCAGTTTGCACACTGGCAAAAACACAGATCTGCCCAAAATGCCCATGCTAAATAAATCATTTGATTGGAATGCTGGTCTGCTGCTAATTTTTGTTTATTCGGTTTTTGGCTGGACTGTGAAAGTGAGACCAGCTTTATAAATGTGAAGTCGCTGACTGACTCAGCCGGATACCACGTAACTGAGTGATAAAGTTACACCATTGGTTGGCTGGCCGAGTGTTGGAGTTTCCCCATTGGCATTGCTCTTTCAGAATTAACTTGCACGAACAGTTTCTATTGCTTCATCAGGGGGCTGATTACAGGCAGTGTTGCCAATTTAGCACCTTTTTGGCTAGATTTACTGATTTTTCACAACACTTTAGTTTTTCAAAAAAGCACCTAGCAACAAATATAGCAACCTTTTGGACAAACCTTAACTACTTTCTATTGAAGAGAGTTTCCAGTATTGCCCTGTGAGTGCGAGGTCAGGCTTTACCTACACAGGCACACCTCTCAATGTGTCTCATTCAATTGATCGCATGGCAGCTGTATAGACGTGAACGAGCTTCTTACTATCTCTCTGAGTGATCATTTTACAAGTAAATAAAGCTGAAATCACACCAGAGCTGTTGTCTTTAATTTATGTGTGATGTGATTTTGTCAGACGATGTCACAGTTTTAATAATCAGGATTTTAGCAGTGCAGACCAGTGGCCTGAAAACAGCTTGCACTGCTGGTTAACATGTAGTCTTAATGGGCCACGTTTCAGTCACTATTTCATACTTGTTCAGTTGTCTGCAAACAAAAACAGAAAAGCATGTAAATGAGAACAGCTTTACTGGGAATTCGGCTGTATTAAAATACTGTATATGTGAGCACAGACAGTAGGAGAGAAGCAAACAGATAAATGGCTGAAACTGGCTGACACTAGGTAGAATGCAAATACAACACGATGACATTATGAAGATGCTAATTAGCGTATTACATCATCTAACAACATTTAGCGACTTTTTGAGAACGCTTTTCTACTAAATCCTCAATTTTGTACATTGACCATACACGGTCCAGCCATACACTAGGTTTTGACCTAGTCTTGTTCTAAAATTCTCTGCTTGGGATGAATAAAGTTATGGAACTGAATTAATTCAATCAATCAGATTTTAATTAATCTGAATGAATGAAATTACCATTAACCAATGACGGCCAAGATAATCCAGCCTTGTCCCCAAAATCGCTACCCTTACGAAACGACTTACAGCAGTGAGTCATTTTTGCCAGCTATTTTGAAATTGCAGCAAAGTCACAGTTTGAAAATTTTGTGTAAACCTTTCCTTAAACATTATCCACTTTTTTCCCCCCAATAGAAGCATGGTGCTAACAATCTAAGACAACTGTCACATGTGCATGCGGTCCAAAATTGCATGGATGTACTATATAGGCATAGATGAGCATTCACTGTGGTTAGTCGGTGGGGAAAAAAGAAACAGTATAGAATTTTAAAACAATGACATGACAGAATTAAAAAAAAGAAAAAAGTCTACTTCAGGGAGGTAAATTATGGAGATTTTTTTAATACAATTACACTTGAAAAGGCTCTGCATCGTACTATTAACAGTGACAGCTCTTCATCGTTTTTATTACTATAAGATAAAGTATGAGCTAGTGCCAAATCTTTATGGTGGTGATTTAGTTATTGTTGCTGTGGACAGCTGGTGGAGCCTAATGGAAAAGAGGCCACTCTGCAGGGGCTTTAAAGCTATTCATCAGAAAACACAACCTAAATCCCCTGTCCAGTGTCTGTGTGTATATATATATGCATGTGTGTTTCTGCTTCTGCTTCTATCTTCACTCTCCCATAGAGCCCCACGTGCGGACAGTCCTCACTCAGCACTAGTTCTGCTGGCCTGCTTCCAGTCCATGCCCATGGAAAGTAGGCCAAGGAATCCAAATACACACATATATTATGTACACACTGAAATAAAGTATATATTGTATATATATACCTATATGTATATATTATACAGGGAAATATAAGGAGGCAAGACCATTATTGACTATGTGCATGTGTAACCTTTATCATATCCTGTATGGTGGAGTCACTACACAAAAAACAACCCAAATGGACCATCTCCACTGCCATATCTGCCCTGGGAGCCCCTCTTAGCTCCCATCATTTCATCTCTCTCTCCCTCCCTCCCTCTCTCTGACTCACTATCGTCTTCCATTATTCCTCCCTTTCAGGGAGAAAGGAGAGGCATTCCCTCCAACCCCCCTCTGACAGTTACATCTGTCATTTTTCCTTGTCACTTCTTGCATCTCTTCCTATTATCATCATCCCCCATTTTCGACTCTTCTGTTCCTTCCTAATGTACGGTCATGGTTTCCCTGGACGAGACAATGTACTTTTTTTCTGTAAGTAAAAAAAAATGCACCTATCAACAACTTTAAAGCTCGTTAATTAACACATATTGTTTGCCCAACCCAAAAAAAAAACAAAAAAAAAACGTTTTTTGTACACAGTCCCTGACAAATAAATGTAATAAACTTAACTAAACTGTAACTGAACAGAAATGTAAAAATGACAAGTTTTACATTTAGGGTGATTGAAGTGCTAGAACTATTTCTTGACTGACAATAGGACAATAGCCTAGCATAGTGACTGTGCACAGCTTCCCGAAGTCATGTCATCATAGAGGGTGCCAGGTTTAGTGCAATCATGTATATAAAGAGAACAAATCCAAAACCTGTGCTCACCAGTCATATCTGGCAACTATGGTAGCACTATATCCTACACAGAGGTACTGGGCAGATGGATAAACTGTTGTTGGTCAAGAAAAAAAAAAAAACCAACAACATGTACCTCACCCTACAATAACAAGTTATTGTTTTTACATTTTGTTAATGTACACCTTAAAGAAAAAAGATACATTGTGTAAATGAGACTGCTTCAAAAGGTGCTGGTATAGCTTATTTTTGGCTGGACCGCAACAGCAGGGCCAGCCCTAAAAATGCAAATATTCATGACTGACTGAGTGAGTAATTGATTAAGTAACACCATTGGTCAGCTGAATGCCCGGTGCTTGTCGGCCGGCCAAGTGTTTGAGCCAGATTGGCCGTTGATGTTTCAAAACTAATTGGTGCAAATGGTTTCTACTGCATCATCAGGGGGACCTTTACAGGTAGCGCTGCTAATTTAGCACCTTTGTCGCTAGATTTACCGACTTTTCACACCCCTTTAGCGACTTTTCTTCACAAAAGCACCTAGCAACAAATCTAGCGACTTTTTGGAAAAACCTTAGCTACTTTCCAAGGAAGAGAGTTGTCACTATTGCCCCATGTGAGGTGGGGGTTTCCCTTTACAGGTACACCTCTCTCTAAAATCAAGATTTTAGCAGTGCAGAGCAGCAGCTTAGAGATGGCTTGGAAGTAACTGCTGGATAATATGTAGTTTCAGTGGGTGCATTTCAGTCACTATTTCATACTTGTTCCATTGTCTAAAAACAGAAACACAAAACATGTAAATGAGAACAGCTTCATTGGGAATTCGGCCTTATTAAAATACTGTATATGTAAGCTCAGACAGTTGGTGAGAAGCAACCAGATAAAGGGCAGTGCAGCCATGTACTAGGATTGGCCTAGTCTTGTTGGTCAGTGAATTTTTATCAGTGAGTTGTCACACATCCAACACTTATGACTTGGAAACCTGAACACGTCTGTTCTCTCTCTCTCACACACACACACACACACACACACACACACACACACACACAAACACCCTATTATTCCCTGCTCATCACTGGGAAACAGATGTATGTATAGTGTTATAAGTCCCAGGAAAAGGATCTATCACTGAAAGAGTGAAAGTTTGTGGACCTCTATAGGCTAGTGCTAATTAAAACCATCTGTGTGTGTCAAAATGGGACATGCAGGATGAGGTATGTAGACATTTTCCCACTGCTAACTGCTTATCATGACAGACAAGAATTTCTGCAAACATGCGATTAGTTAATTTCCTGCTTACATGCAATTGCAATAAACAAACCACACCGTGTGCACAGCCATATAGTCACATGTTCACACGCTTCAAAATTCCGACACACCCAGTTAAGATTCAAGGGAAAGCACATGCACACATGCAGTATTTTCATACTCACACACCAAGAGCCCTGAAGAAGAGAGAGGAGCCTGCTGGCTGCTCTGTGTTTGAAGGGTCTGGTGAGTAGCCGAGCCAGAAAGAGAGACAGAGAGATGAGAAGGATGCAAGGGAGGGAGGCAGGGATAAAAGGAGATTCTGCTGCCACTTCTCATTCAGCCCACTACCTCATTGCCTCATCCCCAGCAACGGGAAGTAGGTCAGTGGAGGAGGAGGAGGAAGGGGCAGCAGTGAGGAGAGATAGGCTGCTGCTGCTGCTGTTGCTGGTGCGTGTGTGTGTGTGTGCAGGCGAGAGACAGTAAAATAGAATAGAAGAATAGCATAGCAATGCACAGATCAGTCTCTCAAACATCTGTGCCTGCGTGATTTCAGCTCTCTCCCCAACATGTGCCACACAATTCAAATCAGTTTTATTTATATAGCGCCAAGTCATAACATACATTATCTGAAGGCACTTTACAGAGTAAGGTCAAAATCTAACAACATTATAGAGAGAAACCCAACAGTTCCCACCATGAGCAAGTACTTGGCAACAGTGAAGAGGAAAGCCTCCCTTTTTTAGCAGAACCTGACTCAGGGTGGGCAGCCATCTGGCTCCACTGGTTGTGTTGACAGAATGCTTTTAGTACCAAATACAAAATCAGATAGAAATCAAGCACCTTTTTTTTTTTCCCCGCATCCCTACTGAATACACATGGTTCCACCAAATCCAAGACAGGTGGATCATTCACCCACTGTCTTTCCTTTACTTTTTTATTTTGACCATTCCTGTCCATCTTTCTCCTCAAACTACGGCTACTGCAGTGTTATCCTGCATTAAAATGCATCTTGTACACCTTCTGCTTATTTATCCTGCCTTTTCTTCCCTCCTCCCCCCAGTACTTCTACCTGCCCTTTACTTCCACACTAAGAAAGTACTTTTGTCATCTTTGTAATACATAGATGGATGAATGGATTGTAGCTCTTTTTTCCCCAAATGGTGCAAGCTGGATAAAAAGAGGAAGAAAGAGGAAGTCAAGATGCTAGTGTAGGAAGAAAAACAAGAAGTTATAATAAAAATGGTAGAAACAAATAAGTAGAATTGGCAGCGGTGCTAGGTCATTGAGGATGGTACAGGCAGGCTTACATAAGCACCCGGCACCACATATGGGGGAGCAGTGCTATGCTGTCTTGGCCAGCTCTTGGCATGCAGCTGTTGAGGGTGAGCACACATCTGATTGTGCCAAAACCAGTGTCAGATGTCAACAAAGTACCAGGCAACTATAATACTTAAGATTTTAATCCTTGTTGATTTGGTAATACCTATGGATAGTGCATTTTACCTAGTAGGATTAAAAATGGGGTCTGATATAAAAAAAAAAATTGGAAGGATTTAATGAATTATTCCTATCTTTGAACACCCCATCATTTCTACTTGAGAGTTTGTAGATTTACACTTTTTCCTCCAAAATGATAAGGCACCCACAGCAAGTGAAAATCCCAACTTAAAAGTAAAATCCTAACTGTCTTTTGGACAAAAAAAGCTCCTGCACTGGCAAACATGAGCATCCCGTGTGCATTTACTGAAGTCTTGGTAAAGGATTTCTGGGTACTGAGGATCAAATGTTTGACAAAAGTCATCTGGAGATGCCAACATGCAGAATTAATTCACACCAAAAGGTTGTTGTAGCATATATCAGCATGTCCCCATATTTGTGGGTAGTCACGGTTGTTTACTGGTGTGTAAAAATTGCATGTGTCTTTTGATGTGGAAGTTAACTACTAACACTCACAAAAAAAACAGTCATTAATTTGACATGAAGTAGCTATTCAACCCAGCCACTGGACACATTGGAGCCATGCCACCAGTTGGATACTGTTGCCCCAGACATGCCCTCTCCAACACGCTTTACCCTCCCTTTCTACTGTCTGCCTTTCTGTCCAATGACTAATGGACCTAGCCTTCAATTCTTTTCCCTC
This sequence comes from Xiphias gladius, assembly GCF_016859285.1. Classification (NCBI taxonomy): domain Eukaryota; kingdom Metazoa; phylum Chordata; class Actinopteri; order Istiophoriformes; family Xiphiidae; genus Xiphias; species Xiphias gladius. The sequence goes on along the minus strand of NC_053409.1, from coordinate 5,156,993 downwards.
CCTGCAAAGCCATTGGCTCCTAGCCAAATCACCTGTGACACTGAAAACTCATTCTCTCATGGATCCCATAGGATCTGTGGCCCACCCACAGTCATAAGTCTTCCTTGGGGAGGCCACGTACACATCATACATCTTATCCTGTTGGGGTCAGAGGACACACTGTGGTGCTAATCAGTTACATTATTGCAAAACACACACACACACACACACCGTTTTTGTTTGTTCTTTCTAACACTAATTAAAGTGATTTTATTAATGCATCACTTCCTCAGTTACAGGGGGTTTAGCACAATGGATGGTCAGCTTACAAGATTAATGTAAGGAAATAACTATATGTTGTTGATCTGAAACAACTGGCATGACCAATAGACTAGTTCAATCTATTATCAAATTAATAAAAACATGATAAATGCACTGTGCATTAGAAACACGCACAGTACAGTGCACCACACACACTGTGACATGCATTCCTAAGATATGACATCACCCATCTATTCCAGTGCAGGTCTCAGTGGTTAGCAGTGAGTTACAGCCTTAACTGCCAAATGGCCGGCAATGACAGCGGAGGTACTGCAATTACTTCACGGTACATTTGCATGTGATGCATTCCTGTGCTCATTCTTAAAGCACACATTCTGCTAGGGATTTCATGAGAACTCACCTGGCTCCCAACATGGCCAAGTCGCTTTCTTGTGCGGACCTGGACAATAGGCCAAAGGATTTGGTTTGGACAATTCTCCTGGGGCCTGAAAAGGTAGGCCAATGCAGAGAGGGATAGTTCTTTAAGCCTGTGCAATGTTAAATTTCCTCCCCTAGAACTGGAGTCCATGTGCATCTGATCTTCAGGGGAACATTTATTTTTAGCTATGAAAGCATGGTCACTCTCCAAATGGCCTTTTTAATTGGCATAGGAAACAAATTAAATGAGCAGGAAAAGGATGATTTTAGAAATAAAGTAAGATTCTTTTCAATATAAATTCTGGAAACAATATTATATGTAGTAAATGTCTGCTTATAAGTTATCAATGGGTAATAAAGATACGCAGTTACTGAAACCAAAGTCATGGGTAATGTGCTTGGGCTCCATCTGCAGACACTCCATGGGTTTAAGGTGATTACTGTTGAGGGCTGTCTGTGCTCTTACGCCTACGTGTATCTTCCAGGAAAAGAGCAAAAAAAACCCAGAATCAGAAGATCGGAAACCCACCCTTCCCTTCACAACTCCTTCCCTTTACCCCCCACTCTTTTTAACCATTCCTCTAAACCTCCCTTGTTCCTTTGCTTATGTTCTCCCTAAATCACTTCCTTGCTGTCCTGCTATCAGATATAGGGGAAGCTGCGAAGATGAAACAGCTAACTGCGTATTTACTATTGTAACCATGATGACAAACTTTAAGGAAGTTCTTATTTTACCCCAAACCACAATCTTTTCCTATAATAACCAAGTAGTTTTTGTTCCTAAATATAACCAAACTGTGACCATTCCATAAGATGTCTGTGAAGATCCAGGTCATGGTTATCCAAGAAGAGCTGAATCAAGGGAAACTGGAGTTGGTTGTAGATCTCGTTGTAGATCCAAGAGGATCTACAAGAGGCTTCTTCAGTTCAGAACTGAAGAAGCCTCTTGGATGAGAGGAAAAATGTCTTCAAGATCTACAACCCAGTCCAGTTGCCCTCAATCCAACTCTTCTTGGGCCGTTCCATAAGCCTAAACAAGTATTTACTATTGTAGCCATGATGACAAAGGACTGGTACACTGCCACCAGTAAACTCTGAGTGTTTTCTTTTACTGTAACCTTGGACACAAAAGGTCCAGTACATGTGCCACTGTGGGGCACTATTTTATTTTGCACTGTTGCAAGTCTTGTCAGTGGCACAACATGCACCAGGAAACCTCATAGTGAAATGATACTTTTGAAACTAAAATTACCGCCTTGTGGTTGTGTGCCTCTGCGACCAGTCAGGTTGCAGGAAGTATGGTCACAGTCTCCCTTTCTGTTGCTGTGTTATGGTGTTGGATAATGGTCAGAATCGTGATTTTGCATAACATTATGATGTCACATTGAAGTTGACCTTTCACTTTATGGATTTAATGTCATCACTTCGTCATTGTATCCTATCAGATATTTGTGTGAAAGTTTGTCATGATTGGTATGAATTCTTGAGTTATGGCCCAAATTCCAAGTTCTTCCTAGAGTCTAAGAGACAGACATGAGGACACAATGACCTTGACCTTTGAACTTTGATTCTTGAGTACAATGGCATTCCTGAGATATCGGACAGACAAATGGACGGAGGGACAACCGGAAAACATGGTTGTTGCTGCCACGGAGGCATAATAACATGAGAATGAACTTCATACACATTGAGTTTCAAAAGTGCTTTACGTTTCTAGTCACTGTATGTAACAAGCTTTAACAAAAGCAACAATGTTAAGGAGATGTGGCTGAGTTGGTTCCATTAGGCTGTCGTACAGTATAGTGCCAGCACTGTGCATAACATAAGGAAGAAATGAGTAAGTCAAAGAACCTCCATTTAAACTGACCACAACGACAATTATTATTAATTACTTTAATAGCTCATGGTTAATACTGTTGCTTAAATATTTCCAGACTGTCTCCAAGGCAAATGCAATCATATTTGGACAGAGGCATTTTTCATTTTCTTTTGTTTACAAACAGCTCTTTTCAGATAGTAAATGCAAGGATAGCGTAATTATATGCCCTAGGTTTGCACTGTGGTTGCTGATCTTGCACATGCTTCAGGAAAAATGGCGAAGGTTGTTGAATGCTTTTCATATATGTTTACTATCCATTGTTCTTCCATCACTGTGGACTCAATTGCTACAAAATACTTAATTCTAGATAGACAGTTCAAACTGTCTAAATGTCCATATTGTGTAATTTCTTCCCGATTCATCCATTTTGTTTAAATAACCATGAGAAGCCAGATCTCTACCAGCTATACATGGCAGTCTCTCAATCTCACATCATAAACTTTTAAACTGTCAACTCATTCACAGCCAACATTTGAGAATTCTTAGAAGTCTTTCTGACCTATAGCTTTATTCAAAACAAATTTATAAGCACTATAGGTTTTAATGGGGCCATGAGGCCCATAAAGAGGAAATGCCTCGACTAAACCACTCGAAAAAGAGGAGGGGGTAGATGTTTCCGATCCTCCAGGGGTGTCATTAATAGCTATTTTATTTAGTTTGATTCATTAAAAAAAGCCATTTCCTGATGTGAGGAACGTTCATAATGGCACAGACCATATGAAGTACAAGGGACTTGTTACAACTGTGCTTATAAATTGACTTTTTTGCTTCGATCAACACAAATGTAGCAGGTCCATACAGCAGTGTAAGCCCCCGACTACCAATCCATGCACAATTGCAGTTTGAAGCAAACTATTATAAACATGTTAAACCCCTTCATACAAGCCACGAACCACAGGCATGAGTTGCATGAAAAAAGGTTGAAATAAGAACCCTTGCAGAAGCAGACGACTTGGGTGAAGCTAACAAGGGGTTAGTACAAGTTTGCAGACAAACATTTTGGAAGCGTGACAGGGTAAAAAGCTCTTTTTGTGGGACACTCTCCTAATGCTTTTTTAAAAGTGTATTTCTGTTCCACTCACTTAACATATTTTTTTTCTCAAGGCTTCAGCATACATAGTAGCTGTATTCAAATGGTCATCCACATGCTGCACAGGGAAAGTCCACCAGTTGCTGCATGGGACTTTAACAATAAAGATGTTAAAATTGGCTCAGGTAGGAGGTTGTATCAAGTGGGCGACTAACATCAGAAGCACACACACTCAGCTGACCCATTTTCAACTGTACAAAAGGAGAATCTCCATGAGTCACATCTCTGTTAATCAAAGGGCCCAAACATTCCTACATATTGACAGGGCTCGGAATGAAATCCAATACATACATCCCTTTCCCTCGAACCCCAAAACACTTTTCTGCCGTTTCAAATCGTTTTTTTAATTTCATATGTGAGGGTCGCGCCAGAGTCACGAGCTCCCAGTCTAACTAAAAACATGCTATAATATGTGTGGAAAGATTTTTTGGCACGAATACAAACTCAGAGCCGGTTACGATGACTCCCAAGAGGGAAGGGATGCTGGACTTTTCAGAGACTCCACGTTCTTCAAACGCCATAGAATCTTTTTTTTTTTTTTTTGAGGGAATAAACCAATTTCATCAGTACAGTGCACTCATCTAACTCGAACTTTCAAATGAAACAAAAACACTGACTCACCACTATTCACCAATTAGTTTCCATACACACTTATGCTAACATTCACTGTTTAGCTCAGCAGTTCTCAGTAGACATGTTTGTCAGCTTGCCATTGTTTGACTTCACATGCTTTGCACCAAGGTTTGAATATGTCTATCAATGTCAGCAAGTGGTTTGGGGCACTCCATATTGTGCATTGTTAAGCTATTAATCTTGCCTGGATGAGAGGTCAACAGCTGCACCATAGAGGACAGAGGGCTTCTGGGTAATGTCTGGAATGCTCTTCTGGGATAGTTATAACAACACAGATAGGGACAGCCCTGTGAAATGACCAGCAAATTTTTTTTTTTAAATAGCCTGCAGTGGTACTGCACTGAACTGAGGCACTGTAAAAAGAAGATATGCTTACACATCTTAAGCCCAGAAAGTGTGTCACTGGCACAAATACAATAGTGCCATTTGACACACATTCAGTGTGGGGACTTCCAGTGAAGGGGTGAGAGGAACAGCAGCCTCTCTCCTAAAAGAGTTTTGTCCCTCAGACACTAACTACTCTACTGTAAATATTACATGATTATAATCCCATCAAAATGATCAGATAGTGAATTTAAGCAGCTTTACAGATCTCATCTCTTTCTCGCTCTATCCCTATCCTAATGAGCAGGCCGTTGAGCTACCAGTCAGCAGCAGGGCTGAAGCGATAAAAGGCCAACCGTCACTCAGTAACTCTCCCTAGCACTCCCTCTAATCCTGAGAGAGCAGTTCATGCATCCGTAATGGTCGATAAAATATAAAAAGCCCTGAGAGCGCTTTCGGCAGCAGAGGGTGTGTATGTAGGTTATTTGTGAGTCCTCAACTTTTGTAAATGCCCTCCCAACACACTGAATCTTTTAGCAATGTCACTCTGCTTGACCCCTGGCACACGTGAATGTTTGAGGATTTCCAGCAGACTGGGGAGTAAGCCTTTAATGTGGTGGAAATGGATACTATCTTGTTCACAATGCAAAAAGACATCAAAGAAAATAAGTGGACCTATAACTGTATAAATGAGTTTTGCCTCTGGTTCATCAACCTTCAAACACTAGCCATTGAAAGGAATGAATTACTTCGAATCTTGCTGAAATAATGTTTGTCTTATGCCTTTTCATATCAGTACTATCTCCAATATCAGCTATTTAAAAGCCCAGCCTGTAGAAAAAAATTATTCACAAACACTGAGGTATCTGTTCGGAAAGTTTTCCATCCATAAACACTGGACCCTAAGTAGGCACCCCTAACCAATTTCACAGGTGGAAATTTGGAGAGCTGGTGCTTGAACTTTCACCACTGTGATTTCGACACACGCAAAGGACTTATAGTTCAGATGACAGCCTCTCAACCAGAATAGGCAATGCTTCCACACGGAAAAGGAGACTACACGGCTTCTAGGCTTCCTCTTCAATTGAGGAAGCCTGGGAGATTAGTACAGGGTGTTTATCTTGGTCCGAGCTGCCATGGAGTATTTGGCTTCCCTTAAGGGAAATGTGGTAGGTCTATTTCAAAATAAAGAAAAAAAAGAAAAAGAAAATAGCGATACCAATATCCCAAGCAAAAGCAGGCTTTATTTAGAGGTAAGTGGAAGTCTGCTTCCCCAGTTCCATATTGGGTTGACTTGTTGCTGGGAGGAAATGTACATCATATATGGAATGTCTGGCTTCCAGGCCACTACTTACACCAAAAGGCTGATTGTGTCATTGATGAACATATGTGATCAGCCCATGACCAGGATCCAAAACAGTCCTGAACCCATTACATACAACGCTGTACCATCCTCCTTCAATACTTGAAATGCCAAACATTTTCTTTATGTTAAGTCCTAGACATTAGAAGTTTTTTGGATTAAACCAAATGTAGATATAAATCTCTTCTCACTCATTCCTCCAGCCCTCAATAATGCTGAGCCCCAATCCATCCTTGAAATCATGCAACATATTCCAAAGAAAATGAAACTCCAAACAATGTCGGCTAAAAGTGAATTCAAGACTGCCAGCAATATGCAAAAAACCTTGCTCATATAATGAACCAGCACACTTAGGGGTAAAGCAAGGCATGCCGTCAACAACACTGGAGAAAAAGCCGAAATGTAATGACTACACACATTTCACAATCCAGTTTTGGTGCTGTTTATGACCTATAAAGCCATTGTAGAAAAAATAATAATAATAAAAAATACAGTAAAATACTGCCCCCCCCCCAATTACAACAACACAAAAAATGTGGAAACTTTATCATCTTAGTGGGATTAGTAGCCTTCGTTGCCCAGCAGCTCCTTTCTTGCTCAGCTTTCTACTAAACCTACTGAGTAATGTTTATTTTAATGGCTTCAGTAGTCTGTGTTTTCCTGGCTGGACTGAGCAAGAGGATGCAGTAAATGGTAAACTGGCATTACACTTAAACATCTGTAGCCTGTCATGTGTGTAATGTCCTACTAGGTAAACAGCACTACCGTGTAGCTATTACTTACAGGAAGGGTTACGGGTATCAGTGTCAAGATCGAATATCTCCTACTTACCCACTTCAAACGGGCTGCCCTGAGAGATAGATTGTCATTGTGTCACGTCACTAGCAACGGAAAAAAAAAGATTTTCTCAATAAAGCATGGTTAGAAGAAAATTTTAAAGCATTCCTACATCCTTTGGCTTTAAACCTCTCGTTTGGCCATTTGGAGGCTGTGTTTCATGGCCAAACTCCATGAAACACAACTCCGACGATGTGTCCCGGCTGAAGCTACTGCGTTTTGTCTGCTTCCCCTCTCTGAGCTTCTGAGCTGAGCTCTGGATTTCAGCTGACTGCGCTGGGAGCTGAGCTGTTGACATTGTCCCTGCTCTTTCTCCCCCTCCCTCTTTTGCTTTCTCTCCCTCTCTGGTGTTCTGTCTTTGGATCACTCGCCTCCCCTCCCCTTCTGAATTCCAGCTCCATTGTATGACAGCATCCATGTGGATGTCAACAAGAAGATGATGGATTTTCTATGAATACACATGCATGTATGTACAGTATGTATGTGTGTATGTGCCTCTGCCCGCAGTGTGAGGCCAAGGAAGAGGGCAAGATTAAGGGAAATGACCCTTTGCAGCCTGTGCCTCCCCGCCCTACCAGCAATCCCAACTCCACCCAATACCTTGCCTCACTGGGCAGACAAAAAAAAAAAAAAAAATGCTGTGGAAGGGGGGGGATATCAGACACAACGCCCAAAGGAAACCCCTTTTCCTGTCATGTCTTCTCTTTGCCAATACATGCATAAAAGCACACACGCCCATGCAAGCGCGCGCACACACACACACACACACACACGCCAAATACGTGATTAGGATTTACCCCTCTGTCACACACAGGAAAAGGATTTCCCTAAAGTCCAATCAGTTTTCATTGAGAAGTAGTTGAGACGGGATGCTTGATTGTAAAAAGATCTTTTGGCTTTGTCAAGTTCACACCATTAGCTCAGCCATATGAAGTGTGTGTGTGTGTGTGTGTGTGTGTGTGTGTGTGTGTGTGTTGTTGGTCAGCTGGAAGGCAACACCACAGGTTCTGTGAAGTGGAGTTCAAGTATGTTACTATGATATAATGAGGGGTCTGGAAGGGCAAACATTAGCATCAAAATGTCAAGATTCCCACTGTACTGACCTGGACACAATTACACGCCTGAAAAACAGCTGGAAAAAAAAAAAAACACCGCTTAAAAGAAATGAACCTATTTAGCACATTTCTTAGCACCACAACATCAAGGTTGGGGAACAAACAATTTCATTTTGAATTTAAGCACCTGCAGCTAATCACCTCAGTCAGCGTGTGTGGAAGAATGTCTACGTGTCAGTCATCTGGACCTTAAAACGTCACTGACAACCTCTTGACCCAAAGCTGACTGATCAATACAAATTTTCTGACATTTGAAGAGGCAGCGCATTTTTACCTTTACTGCCGAACACTTTGAAGACAAGGGTCGAATGTGAATTGACTTCATACTGAGTGATCTTATCTGTCTCTAGACTGCTTGTCTGCTGCACAGGTTGGCTGAGGTGACGGCTTGTCTGCTGGTGATTGCTGATCAATGGTAGATTATTGATTCCAGCCTTGCTTGTATAATGTGCATATGAGGTAGATAAAAAGAGCTGCTGACCTGATTTTGAAGAATTGGAACCTGAATGGCAATATTAAAACACCTTATGTATCAGAATATAGTTAAATGCAGAAGTTTCATCTTACTTTGTTTGTTCATCTGTTTGACCTTGGGCAAAACTGACACATTTTGACCCCATGAACCTGTACTTTAAATATGTTTCGGGCAATCAATAGATGCAAAAAAAAAAAAGTACATTTACATTTTACAGTTGGTCTGCAATAAAAAACAGCTCCATAAAAATACCAGTGCACATTAATCAAAAAGAAAAATCTGTCACATAGCCTATAAAGGAGGACCCAAATGCATACGATAGCCACCATCCATTCTTTGTGAAACTGGCATTTAAATTCACACACACGCAAACTGGAGCCATTGATATCCCAAAGAGTGGAGAAAGGGGTAGTCATAGTACTATCTGTCATCCTTCTCTAGGGAAAGAAGGCAGATGACACCAAGTTGCTGGTGGTAATGCCTGGATGCATTCCTGAGGGAGCCCTGAGGACACATTCATTAGCCTGGCTCTTAGACAGAACCAGCTTATCTCCATGACGCCCACTTCCCGTACCATGTCTTTCTTTCTCTTTCTGTGCAGCATCAACAGTAAGGTTTGCATCACTTCTACTCTCTCTCTCTCTCTCTCTCTCTCTCTAGGGTAATATCTCCATCCCCAAAACAAGGGAAGAAGCGCTGAGGAATGAGCTAAGCTAAAGCTCCAGTGTAGTAAAGTGCTCTTCAGCTCCCTCTGTATCTTCTATCATAACTTGGTTAATTGACACAAACTGAGACCTGCTTTTGACAACAATCATGCGTCCTTAAAAAAGAGGAAAAAAGAATAGGCCATTCTCTTCTCGTTTTCTTTTTTAGAGGTTGTGTTTGTTTTCACGTCTTCGACAACATGCATTTTTGCAGAAAGAAAGACAAAAAGAGTTTACAGACTCATCTGAAACTCCACATTGTCACTCTGTGTGCCATGAAGATGACTGCAGATCGTGGCCTTAACAGACTTGGGTTTCGGTGCACTTGCACTGCCCCGCCCCTGGGTAATTCTTTTAAACACAAGTGAGGTTGGTAGTTACCTACAGTATATCACACTGGATGACAAATGTCATGACTGATAAACCAGCTGCAGAGTATGTTGAGTGAGACTGAGACTTCAGGTAGGGTGCTTTCCTCTTCGCAGATCTGTGCGTGATTAATTGGCACGTAACACCAGACAACCTGCCAGTAACCTGTCAATCAGCTGGGTGAAGCTTACTGAGCTGCTCTCCAAACCCTCCTTTAACCACTGAGGAGGTGGATGAAAGAGTCCATTGAACATTCCACGCAGCAATCTTTCGTAAACAAAAATTCACCAGCACAGTAACAAGTGCAGGAACAATTACCGTCTGGCTAAAAAGTGCTAAATTTAGTCACGGGGAGCAGTAAATAGGTACTTGGCACATGGTGTGGAGTTGGACAAAAGGTGAACGGAATATTGGACAAGAAGAAGTGGGTCAACCAAGGTGGTCTCCTTCAAGCTCATAAACCACACTTTCTCCTTCAGAGTTCTCATATGCAGAGGCAGTCAACTTGATAACAGGCGAAGACACAGCTGGACGAGAAGCTGTAAAGAAGTGTTTAAAACTGCAGATACTGGCATCTGAAGCAGTTTTTCCAGGGTTGGCGTGGCAAGTCCTCCTCCAAACTGGCAGATGCCAGAGCTAACATGGCAAACAGTCATGTTTTACGATGTGTTGTTCCATAATGCATTATTTAGGGTTTCTTTTGACCAGGCAGCTCTCATTTAAGTTTTTTTTGTTTAAGTAAGGAATTCCTTGTGAAAGCACTTTACACACAACCATTCCTTTCACGCCCGCACAAAGATAAATTGCCACTGAAAAAAATACCGCCACTGTCCAAAGCCTGAACTCATGACACCATAAACATGTGGGGATATTTTTGTACATGGTGTAATTGTATGTTAACTATAAATAGTGAGAGCGGAACACTATACTATGCATCTTTCTAAAAGCCTGCAGCAGAAAAGTAACTTAATTACAGTAAAGCCATAAACCATAAATCAAATTTTTGTCTCTATGTTCTTATGGTGACATTCTTTCCTGTCTTTGTTATTTACATACCTCCTGTATAAATTCTTACTTGCTACTCCTAGGATGCACTTAACTCTTTATTTTCTTCCATTACAAATATGAGACTATCAACTGCTTTTTCAATCTTAACTGAGAGTAAAATGTTTCAACAGGATTACCTTTTTTTTTTTTTTTTTCTTTTACTGAGTATTGAGTGCTTTTGGGTTGTTTTGCAAAAGTACTGGGCATCTGAATGGCTCTTTTGTCCCAGAGGCAGACTGGGCAGGGTCAGAGGTCATCCAACTGCCTGCTCCCGCCATACCTCTGCTGTCTGACTGGGTATGTGCCAGCTAAATGCTGCCATGTATGGACAATTGTCCAGCTTTCCATTGACTGACTCGTGACAGCTTCATCATGTTAACCAATAATGTAACGCCCTGATCTTTGGGTATGAAGGCCATCACTATTAGACTTTGAATAATGTCTGAATAATTTCATCTCGTAGAGCAACCGTGTTGAAATGCAGTGATGCACAATTTTACCATGATAGCAGACACCCTAAGATTTTAGAAATATGAAATGCAAAGTACAAAGGGCCCAGAAGAAAACCATACTTTCCTTATAATACATCACTTCTCAGCTCTTCTTTGGCCACAATGAGTTCAGGTGTATAAACTGTAAATGGGAGAATATAGACTGACAGATAATACTAATAGTTTTACCACCAGTCTTTTTTCCTGAGAGAAAATGACCTCTCTTTTTCCAAGTGCTCCGATTCAAAAGCAAGGGTTATATATTCCAGTTGTTATTATACTGATGACATGGGAAGTGTAACCTCAGCTGTATGACTGACATTACAATTTATCACCATTTCTATCCCACCATTCAAAAGAAACTGTTCAAAAGTACCTATCTTTTCAGGATAGACTTTTCAGAATGAGTTCCTCCTTTGCTGAACAGAGACTGAACCAAAAATTAGATCCATCAGAGTTTTTCCAGGTGTAAGAACGTACCTTCTTAAAATCCATTCAAAACATATATATAAATCAAGCTTTTACATCCCTCAAAAGCATTGCACATGGCCATGTATGGTGGAGCATGTCTGGGAAGTGTGATTGAAAAGTTTAGTCCAATTCTAAACAGTGCAGTTGCAAGGGATACCCCCCACTCATGGCTGTCACAGTATCACCATAAAAACATCTGGGAGTGATCTGTTATGCTAAAGGAGGCCCCCTGTGAACAGGTGTGTGTCTGCATCCATGGCCTTATGGCCTTTTTTCTTGACCCTTGACCTCTTGTTAAGGGTGGGGAACTCTTCGAACCCAGTGGCACCATTGGACACAGACAGTGCTGTCTGAACGGCCAAGGTCATGTTACCTTAGACTAAGGGTGGTCAGGGTATTTGTTGTTCACTACTGCAGAAGTTGCAGTTAAGAGCTTCAAACAAACACGCACCCCAAATTTTAATTAGCTAATGATAGGCCGTGGCCAAGGAGCTATGATAATTAGCTGATGTCATAATGTGCAGAAATAAGCAAAGTAAACAAAACACAGTTCTAATTATGCATTTCTATAACACTGTGACAGCAAAGGCAACAACCCCCCCAAAAAAAAAAAAAAAAAAAAAAACTTCTATCCTCTCTCAAAAGATTTTATCACAAACCAGAGGAAGTGGAATGCCTAAAAATAGGCCACCAATTTTGCTCTCAAACCCTTTGGTCTGGCTTGACCATAATGGGTCCAACCAACCCAGCTAAAGCCACGGTTTACTCTGAGCTACACTGCTGAAAATAAATCCCAACTGCCATTTTTGACAATTTTTTCTTAATCCCTCTCTTTCTCCTTCTTGGTAGATGTAATGCTTGGAATGATGTTCTAGCTGGGTGTTGCACTGTACTGCACTGAAACTATCTTATAAGCTCTCCAGAGATTACGGAATAATAACAAACACTTCCTGTTTATCTCTACAGTAGGTCAGAACAGTCTGTCCTGAGCTGCTGTTCATTCCAACACGAATCCAGTGGCTATCACGTCTTAATGTTGTAGGAAACATGCACCATTTCCAATAGTGAAAGGGAAAAACAGCTAATTTAACAGTAACATCCCCAAATCATTTCCAAAAAAATAAGACCTTTAGCCACATCCATGGATCGATCACAGTCCTCCCAAAAACAATTGCAGCAAATATGAAGGATTTCTCCCATGCAACATATTAGAAAATTTGCCAGGCCAAATAACCATTGACCTTTGAACCAACAGCATCACTCAAGCACACGTTCCTCGTGTTCCAACTAACCACACAGAGAGGCTGTCTGTCCAGCTGCCGCTTATTTGGTGGGAAGAGTCAGACATGCTATTACACTGATTTACTATCCCCCTAAGTTAAGTAGCCCTTTGCCGCATCCTGTTTCCCAGCTGAGAGGAGGCTCCCTAAGAATTATTCTGCGGTGGATTGTCACATGGATTATGCTGTTGTCCGCTGGGTCAACATGTTCATTCAGTGGCTGAGAGGAATATACTGAGACAAAGGGTCCTTGAAATGCAGAGTTTCAGGGCTGGGTCAGGAGTACTCCAGTGCTTTGACTGCTAAGCAACACTCATCCCTGTCTGCAGGAAGTTGTAAGCACATAATTACACAAACCAAGTGAGTGGAGATTAGCCCCAAGCTAAATTGATAAGAACCCAATCATAATTTTTCACTTCATTCTTTCCCTTTTATGTCACAGTGCACAAAGAGATATCAAAGAGATATTCATATCTGCTACTGTGCTACACTGCTCAACTGTGTAAACTGCATGTAGATAGAACATTCAAAGAAAACGCACAGGATAATTCCAGGTTAGAAAAACTTGGATCATATTTTAGTAGTTTTGGTCATTTTTCCAATCAGGAATAATAACAGCAATAAACTAAAGCTATTTGCTGAACAAAGTCTGAGAGGGCATGAAATATCAACAGTCACACGACCAGACAGGTTTTAAACAAACCTGCAGGTTAGCAAATAGTATTTGGAAGAGGAAATAAAGCTGGACTGTACAATTCTTACCCAAACTGCCTGCTGAAAAGATCCATTGCAGTTTAGTTGTGCACACACAGTTTGACTGTGCAAAATGGACTGTTACTGGCATTACGGGGTGCACCTTTACCTTTACCTCCAAATAAATATGCAATTATTTTGGAGAGTACAAGATTATTATAACCAATAGAAATTATGGCCAAACTACAAAAATAAACCTAAATTGTAATAACTGTTAACCTTTAAGTTGAATATGCACTGAAATTTCAACCACGCTGTGAGGTTTGATGGTCTGTTTTGTGCGAGAGGGTGAGTGAATGTTGTGACTGTACTAGCACACATGTACCTTCTCACTGGTGTGTGTGCAAGAGAGACAATGTAAATACATATAGCACCATGCAGTGGGGAGAGGTGTTGGGCAGCAAAGGTGGAGGGGAGCATTGCTGAGGGCGGCCATTGTGCGTCGATTACCCACAAGAGGGGTAAATGATGGTGTTGATTAAAGCCAGCTGAGCCCAGGGCAGGCTTCTGGACCAGCAGGCAAACACCCAGCACCACGTGTCTCTGAAATCCAGGACCAGTAGTCCTCCATCTTAATGACACACACTTGACTAGCGAGTCCTGCATACTTGATCATTTCCTGCTGAAAAAAGTTGACACAAAAACACACCCAAAATGCTTGTGAAATCAAGCCAACAAACATGACTCTCCTCATAGGAATAAAGGCTTGGTGAGGTAATGCTAGTGCTTATCAGCTGAAATCTGATTCAAACACATACTCAAGCTTGTATCGCTATACTGATTAGGAGTTTCCACTGATTAAAATTATTCCTTTAAACCTGAGGCTGATCCTGGTTGCCCCATGAAAAAGTAAGACCGCATTCAGAAAGACGGTAGTCTTATGTGAAAAAACACAGCCATTTCTTTCATTTGAATGGAGTCATTTCATCGCTGCAGTGGAGGTGCTAACGCAGGAGGGTTCAATCCAAACAATGCAGAGTCGTCTGGCAAAAAACAGTTGTATCAGGCTCAACTTTTGTTGCAATGCAACACAATGTAATTAGGTTAGGCCCTGCACTGGCCAGTCACATACATGCAAGCACACATTCGTGGTAGATTACGTTAAGAGTTAAACGCCATATTTCTACTGTTTACCTCGTAATAGTCCTAACAAAAGATAAAATAGTTGCTGCGGAGATAACTTTCCATAGTTTTAAAAAGTATTACAAAGCATTATCCAGTGCTTTGGCATCTGATAATCTTTTAAAACAAATTAATCTGTTACTTGACTTCCAGGATCGTATTTCGTATTTCAACAATTTTGAATGTGTCTCACGGGTACCTTAAACAACACACCCCTACCAGCACAGCCACCTGTGCTGTTTTAGCCAAGGTTGTTTTCATTCTGAATTCCCGCTACAGGGATCAGAATGCTTCAAATGAAATGCTCACTTTATCATCTAACAGTCTCAGAAACTCTTTCATCCTCAAATGTCAGGGAGGCTGCAACCAGCAATTTTTGCAATGTCCAAAACCAGCAATCCAAGTCTCATGCCCATGTGAAGTGAAACTGCAACACTGTGCCAGATGTGTGAAGTATGAAAGTTGGCATGTCTTGAGCTCTCTTTTTTCCCCTCTTTCTTCATACTCCTTTCATCGATTTTCACGTGTGCAAAACCATGAATGCCTTCAAGGAAAGACTTTCCAAAAATGTGTGCTTTTGTCTTCTGAACAAGTATTGTACATAGCCCCCGTCTTTGACAGTAGGTTTTTGCCCCGCCTTCTGTTGTGGCTAGTTGGAACACCTATCACAACCCTGTCTCCTTGAAATTACATTTATATACAACTAAACAGCAACAGCAATACATTTGTAGGAAACATAATTTTAATTTTTGATTTAATGAAGCTCTACATTTGTTTACAGCAGCCGAGTCACTCAGAGGTGGTTGAGGTGGATTGCAGGTGTATAAAGCACACGACTGTCACACCAGAGATCAGGGTTGGCATCCAAAATCTGTGGTTAGGTTTAGGCAAAATAAGCATTTTGGTTAAGGTTAGGGAAAGATTGTGGTTTTGGTTAAATGTAAATAAACATGTTGTCTATGAAGTCATCAGGAACTTTTTCTGTATTAAACCAGACCACAATCTTTCCCTAACTTTAACCAAGTCCTTTGAGTGCCTAAACGTAACCATGTACAAGTTTAATAATACTGCAGTCATTACGAGAGGATTTTGTGCTGCAAGATCAGATATTTTGGCAGAAAATAAATACATTGTCTGTGAACATTTTAATGATACATTCAGTATCAACATATTTGTGACTTACCAAATACATAAATGTGTGCTGCTGCAAATTAGTTGTATATAAATGTAAGTTCTAGGACATAGGGTTGTCTACTAACACTTTTGCCTTCAGACATGGTCAGACCACACTTTGCACAATCTACGTCTTACCTACCCCAGCCTTAAGAAAGGACTTAAAAAGTACCAAAATGTCTTCAGTTTTAGCTCTGCAGAAATCTGGTCCTCAGAACTATAATACAAGCACAAATGCATAAACACACACATTGTAATGGTTTCCAATCAGGAGTACTCAATAGTATGACCTCTACTGAACTCAGCGCGTACTGTATCCTCAGGGACATTCTAACCACAGTCATGTGTAACATCCAGCATGATCGAAGCCAGAACTATAGACATCATTTAGTCACTATATACTGTATTTATTTAAATGTTTTACAGATGTTTCCTTACCCATGCTTCAAAAATGCGTAGCGATGCAGAAATATGAATGCAGGTTATAGGTGAAGTTGTCACACGATGAGCAGCTGTCCCATTTGTTGGCCTAAACAGGACGAAAACCTACTCAGAAGCAAAAAAAAAAAAAAAAAAAAAAAACCTTGACCCCTGTAGTACAAATATGGGTTAATCACATCTGCTCTGGCAGCATACAATCAACACACATTGTTCCGATTACATGCTATTTAAGGTAAATGGTCAGGTTGGGCCTAGAAATGTTGTCCCATTGCAGGCCGCAACAAAAATGTGGGTCAGCCTTTTTTCCCCCCGCAGCTCTTCCTCTCCCTGCATCTTAGTTTCCTTAATAGAACAATGAGTCTGTCTTTTTTTTTTTTTTTTTTTTTACCTCCAGAGAATGTAGAACTGTAGTGAGAACCGGCATTATTATGACCAAAACGTTCATAGTGGTGCACACACACGCTGCTGCTCTTAAGGATGAATGGTGTGATATGATACACAGCCCAAAGAAGCCATTTCAATAATCATGAGTATTGACTGAGACTGGTCTGAAAGGAAGAAGGGAGCAGATCAATGAGAGAAGAGGACTCAACAGCAACTTCATGCTCTTCCACTGTCAACAGCCTCCTATTTGAGTGGCCCTTTTCCCTTGGGGAGCCAAAATGGCTTACTCAGCTTTGGCCTACTGCTCTAGTTTGACCAGAGACAACTCTGAAAAAAGAAAGCCAAGCCAAGCTGGAGAGGTGTCAGCAACTGCTCATCCAAACTCGAATACCACAGCTAAAAATACACTATAGTAATAGTTCTGACAATTGATACACAATTGCATTTGAAGTTTTTAAATAGAAGTGAAATCTTATGAAAAAAAGGAAAAGACGACAAGTTTGAGAAATGTACTGCAAACCACTGACCAGAAGCCAAAAGCATTAGACAGATTTATGATCAGCATCTGTTTAAATACCTTGTCAACTGTGTTCTAAGTGAGTTTGCATGTACATGTGTGTCTTCAAATGTATGCGACACACAAATGAATCACAGCAGGGCTTCTTTGCTACATTCTGTTTCATAGGCCAGGCCAGCAGGCCTCTGATCAGCAGATCCCTTTCCTTTTCCTCAGGCTATTAGATGGAATGTCAGGAAGGCAAGGTAATGGCGGGTAGGGTGTGTCTAAGTGTTTCCATTTATGTGTGCTGTATGTGAGTGTATGTATTTATATATAGTGGAAGTCGAGGACGAGCTCACTTAGCAGTAAATCTAGCCTTGTGTTGCATGACACTGCAAGACTTCTGATTTCTGCAGGTGATGAATGGAAAATTCAGCCATTGTTGAGAAAATTCCTTGAAATTGATCATTTTTCAGTGTTTACATATAAGTACTGCTCCTTATTCCTGCTTTTCCCAACCCATTTCTTTCTTGCTTCCTTTCATTTTCAAACCAGCCCTTGCAAAAGAAGTGTGGGTTGCGAAGACCTCAAAGATTTTGTTTATCTCTGGCTAAAAAGGTGGAAAATGGACCAGACAGAAAAATAAGGCTTCCATTTGCTTATGTGGCTCCTGCTCCCTACTTAGGACTGCATCCAAGGGGTGAGAGATAAAGAATGCACAAGATTTCCTGCCTCGCAGCACAACGTTCCCCAAACATCGCCCCGTTTATGTACTGCGGCCCGTTGCCAAGGCAACCTGGCAGCAAATCAGCGTGCAGCACAAGGGTGGTAGTGATCCAAGAAAGGGAAAGAGTGAGAGAGAGAGAGACAGAGAAGGAGCTTAGGCAGTTTTAGAAACAAGCCTGGCGCAATTCATGAAAATGTGATTTTTAAAACAAAATGGTTCCTGCAAGATACTTTAAAATATATTAAATATCCTTATGCTTTCATTTTGAATTTGGAGCTATAACAATGTACATCATGCTTTCCCTGCATTACAGATTTCTGGGTATTCAGAGAGAGAATGCCAATTCCTGCATTCAGTGTGTGCCTGAAAGAGTCATATGGTTTGGCACACTGATCAGTGGCTTATGTGTTATCTCTCCATTACTTCATTGATGACAGGGTGGACCTTTCAACACACATGTGCACATGTGCAGAGCCTTGTAGAGCCGTATTTCTTTCATAAAGACACTTCTCGAAAACTGGCCTGAAAAAAGCAAAAGCTACCTATATCCTTTAACTGTACACCAGAAATGGCAAAAGTGGTCACAACAACCACTGCCAACAGTGCATAAGTGAAGAGGAGCATAGAACTACATAACTCTACTAGCAAAGAACTTCAAGCATGGGAGTAAATACATTCTAAATGACTAAGTAGTCAATGTCACAATTCGAAAGAACTTGCATCATATGCCAGAGTCAGTGATGATACATAAATGAAAGGAAGCTGAGCCCTGCTTGATTTTTCCAACCAGTATAATCTCATAAGTGCACAAACGAGTTTGCCCTGACACATAAATATAAAACAACCCTTATAAACACAATGCACACAGATACGGACCCAAAAATAACCTGCTCTCTGTGGTTGCTAGGACATCACTGGGTCATCTAAATTTCCTCTGCTGGCTCCTGTCATTTGTTTACCCCCACACTTCCTGAATGCTGATGGCAGATAGTCTTTTGGTTTATACAAGTGGAAGGAGAAGAAAAACAGCACACTGCTCTGAAAGGCTGCTGTACGATCCAAAGGAGTAAGAGGAGTAGGATGGGGGGTTATGGTATCTTAGTAACCAAGGGAACAGTACTAAGGGAGTCACCTGATGTCCACATGTGATATTTACCACGAGGGAGTGATGGAGTGTATGTCAGAGGAGGATGACAACTGCTTTAACAGGCTTCCGTCCCACCTCCTCTCCATCTGTAAAACTTTAAAAATGGAAAGAAAACCTATAATCTACACGAGTACCTGTGTTTTACATCAGTACTGATCACAGAGAGCAGATGAGAGGAGGGACTTTTGACAATCATGACGCCTGCACAGAAAACACCAAAGAGCAGGTCAAGAGGGAAAGTTAGGGTTATTGTTACAGGTGAATGTAAAAATAACAGAGGTAAAGGGGAGAAGGGACAGCCTGGTAGTGCTTACAGATGATGGAGAACACCCACAGATGCTAAATCTGGAAAAAGCACACAGTTTATAATGCAGCACAAATAAACGCCTTGCCTTTCAACAGTCCATTTGAAGTTCACTGCCAGAGCAAACCTGCGCAAGATCTATCTGCCTCTCCGGAGGGATAAAAGCAAAAGGCCCCATTTCAACAAGCCTCTCCAGAGACAGACCCCTATTCATACGGGCTCTGAATGCTTTACTTGTTGCCAACCACGCGGTTTGTCACTTGGTGAAAAGGAGTTTTTGAAAAGAACTTGCCCGGGATGAACGATCTATGGCTCAAGTCCACTGTTCAGATGGTGTTTTTCTGTTTAGTTACTTGATAGCAAAAAGACAGAACCATTTTTCATTGTTCCTGGATCCTTAACTACAATCACTCATCCATCCCAAAGCTCAAACACAATGAGATGGCGTTAGCTCAGATGATGCATTAAAGGCTGGGAGAGAGCCTGTAGAACACAGTAAAAGTGCCTGCCACAGCTTTCTATTTTGCTTACGGGCTTTGAGCAGCACCACGAAGTCATGACATGATTGCAAAGAAATGCATGAGAAGCTACAAATGCCAAATTTAGTAATCCAAAAGTCTTAGCAAGAATTATGATGGTGTTGAGCTTATAAAATGTTTTACTGTTTAGTAATGGCCTTTGGTTTTAAACAAAGCGAGATCACTAGGGAGGGTTTGTCTGTTACTGTATGTTTAAACCATTTTTTTGTTCTTAAGTTCAAGCAATTTATGGTCGTATGGCTTCCAAGCTCTGCAGGTGAGGATAGATTAAGAATATTATGATGAATTACTAAATTTGATTATATAATCAAATTGCAAAAAAAAAAAAAAAAAAAGAATATTTGATTGTGAGAAAAAGCGCTACCATGGCTGTCTGCCTTGCGAGTTCTCACGTGGGCCTGGGCCAAAGCAGTGAATGCACTGCATGACGCAGAGGAGTCACACAACGTCACTTTCATTGATTGAAAATGAAATGTAGGTCAAGCTGACACAAGCGAATAATTCGACAACCGTGTGGTAATGATGGCAGAGAGTTCACAACTTAACTCGGCCACAGAAAGAGTGATTTGCAATCTGAGCAATCTAAAAAAGCCCCGTTTGAAAATACTTTGGATCGACATAAAGTTGTATGCAAGCTATGAAAGCTACAGTTTGCCTACCATTCCAGCACTAGTAACCTGAGACCACCTCAAAAAATATGCAGATAAAAAAGTTCTGTCTCGTTGTATTTGTTTGCCATCATATGGACATAATGCACAAAAACAGATATGCGAATGGTCCAAACCAATATGTTTTTTCAGGAGGAATAATCGAAGGTCATTTTTGGCCAATTTTGAGAGCGCTAGTCTCAGGTCACATGCACTCTGGAGCCCGTATTCTGACTAGTCTCCCCGACTCTGCTGCTGAAAAGCATCCCCGTAGCATCCCGTCACCACCAATGCCCAGTGTTCGCCAGACATAGTGCTTGGGGTTCTGCCCAATGAGTTCAATTTTTGTTTCATCAGACCAGAGAATCTTTTCCCTCAAGCTCTCAGAATCCTTTAAAAGCTATTTGGCAAACTCATAGCTGTCATATGCCTTTTACTCAAAGTGGGTTCCGTCTAGCCACTCTACCATAAAAGCCTGATTGATTAACTAGCAGGTTCTTTAATCTCTGCAGAGGCCTCCTGAAGCTCTTTAAGAGTGACCATTGGGTTCTTGGTCACTTCACTGACCAAGGCCCTTTGTGCCTGTTTACTCAGTAAACTCCAAACTGAGTGACTTCAAACTCCATTCCACTGTGCTCCTGGGAACACTCAAAGCTTTAGAAATGGTTTTATGTCCTTGCCCTGATCTTTGCCTCACAACAATTTTATTGCAGAGGTCTACAGAGAGTTCCTTGGATTTCATGGCTTGGTTTTTGTCCTGACATGCAGTGTGAATTGTAGGATCTTACATAAACAGGTGTGTGCCTTTTTAAAAAATGTCCAATCAATTCAGTTTGCCACAGGTGAACTCAAATCAAGTTCTACACACATCTCAAGGATTATTAAAAGAAAACAGGATGTGCCTGACCACAATTTGGAGTGCCACAAAAAAGGGTCTGAACACTTTTGTTACTAAGACATCTCAGTTTTTGATTTTAGCAAATGCACAACAATTTCTAAAAACATGTTTCTACTTTTTCATTATGGGTTATTGAGTGTAGATTGATGGGCACATATCCAATGCTATTAATTAAAAATTAAATGTACAGTAAAATAAAGTGTGCAAAAAGTGACAGGGTCTGAATACTGAATAAAACACATTTGTCACACTACTAAAGTGAATTACAGTTGCTTAAATTGAATTGAGGGTGGAGGTGGGAGGCTTGGTTATCTGACAGCCTGTCTTATCTTTAGTAAAGAATTACAGACTATTTATTTGTTGGTCAGTATAGAGTCAAAACACAAGTGAGTCATTGTGGAATTTAAAGTCTGAGTCAACAGTACAGTCAACAGTAAAGTGGTGTGACACACTGTACTGTTGACTGTACTGTGGGAGCGACACAAAACCTTTATTTCAGGGGAATCCCATGAAACAGATGTGAAAATAAAACAGTTCTAGTATCCAAATGTGAAAATGGAAGCAAATCAATGCCAATGGCAACTGAATGCATTGAAAGAAAAACTGGAATTCACAACCTAATATACAAAGCCACAAACTTAGTTTAATGAGGGAACTTCCTCAGCCAAAATGACATATACTGTACTTGAACCAGAACAAAACTCATCAACAAAACTGCAAACTCAAAGCTATAAACTTTACTTATCTCAGGTTCAATATCCAGCTATGGAGCCAGAACATATTCTGCAAGGGTAGCCAAAATAAACTCCCCAAAGTCTGGCCTATTCTCAAAAGCCTGTGTCACATCAAGATCCATGTCTCGATCTCAGCCCCTCGTCTGAAGTCACTTATTGGTGGGGAGTGGTTTTTGCCAGGCTTCTTTATCAGTGTACTGAAAAGCCTGAAGAATCACCCCGTCTGAAAAGATCAACTGTGTTGTGTTGAGCCTAACTCTTAGGGAAGAGGACTGGTCATACAGACGGCTTAGACAAGTGGTTTTGGACTCAAAGACAGGGCAGAGGAATTCTGCTACCACTAGGAGTTGCTGGGAGGAGTGTGGCTACGGAGCAGTGGTGGGGCTATGCTTCTCTGAGCCTGAAGGACCCCAAGGGAAAAGCCAGTCCAGAGAGCGGGGGACTCTCACGGACAGTTGAGAATTTTTCCCACAATCAAACACAAACAGAGCCGCACAGGGCAGCAAAAAGGACCCTTGTCCACAAAGGAGAAAGAGGGAGGGAGGGAAAGAGGAGGAAGATTTGATAGTTACAATAACACAGCCCAAAGAAGTATATGCTATCCCACATCTTTTCTGAAGAGGCCCCTCATGGTGAATGCACTATATAGACAAACACTGTACTGTGAAGTGGTCCAAGCAAGGACTCAACATTCTTCCTGGCATGTTTAACTTGTAAGTAACCTTAAGTAAATTTTAGAAACCTAGAAGGCTGTTATGGGCCTCCAGCACATCACTTGGCCAGACCCACACAGTTCATTGGTAAATTACCTCATTAAGGTAATCTGTTTTCAGCACAATCCACCGGTACAAATACCATCTGCTAGGCATTAAACAGGGTGTCAGGCCACTGAGGACATCTGGGTTGTTAGTGTTTAAGAGTTTAGGCTAGGCTAATTTACAGAGGATCAACAATGCAAGATAAAAAAAATCAGGGGCTGGTAATCCGGACCAAGTTATTTGTCATCAGTTTGGCAATAGGGACAAATTCTACTGAGCTTGCAAGCAAATGAAATTCTCAGGTTAAGGAGGAACTGGGTTACTTTGTCAAAACAAAGCCACATGACAGCAGATCTAGATATTGAATGCTATTAGCTACCCAACCCAACATATCTAGATAATTAAATCTAAAGCACATAAAGACAAACTCTTTGTAAACAAAATCTATCTCCTGGGGGCCAGCCAGGCAGTTCAATAAGGTCACAGGTCAAAGGTCACCTTTCACCACAGTTAACTATGTGGAGTCTATTCTAAACAAAAACATAGATTTGATACAGACCTCCATATATTAAAGCCATTTTACACAGCTTCTTTTCACAATTCCTTATTTAGAGAGGAGAATAACAAACACCAAACCCTCAATCCTTTGGGAATACACCTGGTTGATACAAAAGCAGAACCCTACTGAGGAAGCTGATGGCTTTGTGTTTGGATTCTTCAGTGTCTGCAGTCAAGTATTCAATCACTTATCCCACTGTCTTTGACCCAAGCCAAACTCACACACTCTTTTGCTGTGTGATTGATTTCCTTCTACTGGAAATCTAAAGGTTACATCTTGAGAAAATGTGGCATGCAAGCCTCCTTTTGAGTGGGGCGGCAAAAGTCTTCAAACTTCCTTTTATAGAAGTAACCCCCTGAGCTGGATATCATAGCCATTATAAATAAGAAGCTGGAATGCAGAAGGGGAAAAAATAAACATCCAAGCTGCTCCGTTATCTACACCCAGCTGTGCAGTTTAGAAGCCAATCCTTGGAGATGATGTCAGGCTGGCGTTGTGTTACTGTTAAAATAGTGTTCCTATAATTTGTGTAGACACTAATTCATTCAAGGAAAGGCAAGCAAACTCTAGTAAATAAAGCCCTTGAATTAAGGTCACATAACCTTCACTGAAATTGTTTCACAAAGCAGCAATCCAATGAACGTTAACTGTCCTGTCGTAAAAGTATCAGTGAATTCATCTTAAACTCAACCGGTCCAGTGTGAATACAGGCATCACTATGAAACAATCTACCTACATGGATGAGCCTAGGTCGTAATTTGAGGTTCAAAAAGTCACAGTTGTCAGTCATGTCCACTGGATGGTGTAAACAGGCCACAAGGTCCAACCACAACATTTAAGAAATGGAAAGAAATTTTTTAAGGGTACTCAAATGAGTAAACCTCAATGTGTATTTATGGTTTCAGGAGTGCTGTGGAGTAAGGGCCAATGGAGGAACATATGCAGGTTCAGCTTTTCAACATCAAGTCGGAAGCAAAGTGAATCTGAGAAGCTGAGGTGAGGGAAAACCTGCAGCAAAAAGAATAGAGGGGACTGACGCACTGGAGATTTGAAAAACAATTCCATATGTTCTCCAGATCCCAAGTGAAAGAGCTGCTTTGTGCTCAGCAAGGTAGCACGCGCACAGGTCTCGAGTGCCACCCCCCCCCCATTTTCCCTTCCATCTACTGACACAATCTGGCCAAGTGTAGGGGCGGGAGTAAGGGGTTTGGATGCCCAAGTTTCAACCCTCCATCCTGCAGCCTATTTTGACGGGAGCTAATTGCCTGTGACTACATGGAGACAGGGGACCAAAACAACAATTGCATGGAGTTAGATGTCTGGGGGGGTGAAGGAGGGTAAAGGGGACCACGATTGGGAACAAGCAGGGAGAGGTAGGGGGGAGGGAGCTGTCAGGAAGTGAAGACATATTAGGATACTCTCAACCTCTATTACTCCCCCAATGCTAAATCATTCTCAGTGATGGGGAAATAATTCCTCGAGACATTAAAGAAGTAATCTTATGTGAGCATCTGCTCCCTATGTGCTTAGCCCTGATATGATTGAAGAACCAATCAACTAGCCATCATGCACACTTAATGCAAAATACCACCTTTATTGTGGCCAGAAGCTCCCTTCCATAGAGTGAGAACAATGCATGGTGAAATGGATTCATAAATCGCCTCTTAATTTATACCAGAGATGGAAACACGCAAGTCTAATCAGGTGGTCAAGACACAAAGCTACTGTTTCCAACAACACTAGAACGGCATGAGTGCAAGCCCAGCTAACAATGATGAAGAACTGCAAGAACAGAACTTGAGGTGTCTATTCTATAATAAAGTATCTGGGGTTTATGAGATTTTAATTAAGCACATGATTACGCAACTCCTTTTTTTTTTAATATTTGGAGTAAGTGGGTGTGTGTGGTGAGACTGAGAGGAAATTAGACTATAGGGACAGATCGAGGAGGAGGAAAAAGAAGGAGGGGTGGTGGAAGAATGCAAAGTGTCTTGCACTGTTTTGTTTAATAGATCCCATTGGAAAAGGAGGTTTCCTCCTTCAAGGAATAGGTATGACACATGACCCACTGATGGTGGTTTTTCCAGTCAATTAGGGCAAATAGATTCACAGTTGCAGCACAGTCACCTGATTACCAGCATATGTACACAAAGTGTTTCAGTGTTTTTCAGCCATTCATCTCGTGCTTGTGACTGACGGTACAGGTATGACTATTTTAATCAATCCAAGTGTCCATATAACGGCTCCCATTTTACTCCAACTATACACCCATAATCGCGTCCAGAAGCTTAATTTACGCTCCAAGTCTATTCCCTTTGCTTTATGCATGCTACAGTGATTGTGTATTGGGCTCTGAGCGCTTCCAAAATGCAGGTGCAACTGAATGCTGTGTCTGAGGGCATCCTGCGTAGACACACAGGGAGCACCAAAGTTGCTTTTACTGCTCTGCTAAAATGTTGCTAAAACATTACACATTCTGTGTAGACACAGCTTAAGATACCAGAGTGATATGAAGAACAGAAAGAAAGAAAACCTTGGAGACTTTAAGATTACTGGGGTGAGGTGCCAGCACATGTACATTAAGATCATATCATAGACTGCTTCACAGTTGGTTAAACCCCATGCTGTTCTGATGCAAATGGTTTCTAGCATACCTGGGCATTCCTGCCACGCTGCAGTTCCTCTCCAACTCAGGTTCTTCACAGCAAAGAACAGCCTCACTTCTGTATGGGAGAAACAGACCAGAGCCTGTTGCAACCACCCATCAGCAAGTCCTGCACAATCATCCCCTGTGACCAGGACTTGTTCTATAAAAGCTGACCTCAGGCCACTGCTTGAAGCAAAAGAAAAGCTTAAGAATCTGTTATCATCTATCTTTTTATTTTTAGACAAAACACATAAATATTAAAGAGATATTTTAACTAAACCTCAAATAAATGTGTCCAAATCTGTATTTAATCCAGAATCCCCATAAAAATCAACCATATCATACTCTCCAGGAATCTTACAGACAGACTGAGGGTGAAAGGAACCATAAAGTGAGGTTTTAGGATCTTTGTGCATTTTTCTACTTTAGGGTCCAAAATTTAAAACTTTTCATTCCTTGTCTAATCTACCAAAAAGCAATACAAGTAATTTAAATATATAAATCAGGTTTATGATCTAAGTTCTTTCCCAGTGACTGAGCATTAGTGTGTAGGCATTGGATGTGCCCCCAACTATCCTGGTCGTCTGTAGGGTGCGTCAGTGAACATGTACAATTTGTCTCTCACTGTCTGAAAGCTAGCAGTGATTGGACTGTTCATGTTACATTACATGAGGCCCATTTTAAACCCTTCTTTTCAGAGATTTGGCACTGCATATGCACACTGTGCAAGTGTAATTCCTGGCGAAACAATATGGTTGCCTCCTGCTGCAAAAACAATTCTGTAAAACCACACCAGTTTCACTTTTTTGACATGTAATGAAAGTACTAGTAAAGTGTTAGAGTTGGGGTGATCACTTTTGACTGAGGATTGGGATAGGAGGAAAAAGGGAGGCCTTTTTAAAAGATGCAGCACTGCATCTGGTATAGGATTATACCCTCACAGCTAATTACTCCCAGACGACTTCGCTCTGCGCCATAAACTCTGCACAGATACATTAAGCCAGCGTGCTGCCTGCCTATCCACCACACAATGAGAAAAGTGGGCTGCTACAGAGAATGGCAGAAGGCGGTATGCATGTGCTGTGGCTACTCAGTGTGTTAGTGATGACTTAAGAATAAAGAAGAAAAAGAAGAACTGGCAGCTGGTTTTTAAGTTTTAGTGGGTGAGACTCGGACAAAGCCACTGACTTGGAATGTTATTAGGTGAATTGTAAGGGTTCAAGTGCTACACATAGGGGTGTCAATTTTTCTAGATGACATGGTTATAAGTATCTACTGCATATTGTTTTATTAAAAGTCACATTCGGACCACATACAATATATACCTAAATCCAGAGGTATACATTGTATCAAATCATACCAAATATCATTGAACTGGCTACAGATATGCCTTAAGAATAACAACAGATGCATAAAATTTGAGCAGCATGCCCTCCCTGCAGCAAACACATGCCTCCGGCTGGCCTCAGCCTCTGCCTCATCCTGCCCGCCGCACCAGATTCTCACCTTACTGGCCCAGCAAGCGGGAGCAATTGCCAACCAAAACATCTGGCCTCGGTGGAAGTGAGTAAACCTCTACCTCAGTGGCCGGGAACAATGGCCCTGTCTTTCCCCTACTGGCACTCCTCCCTGTGGCAGAGGAGCTTAGACTGGGCACACACCAAAACCATGTGTGGCCACTCTGATACCTATTAACAAAAAAGCAGCAACCCTGAGCTGAGCAAGGCTTCCAGTTATGCTTCCGCCCACAGACACACACATGCACAGAACCAAAAATTCTATACCTTCCCCTCAGTCAGCAGGGCCACAGCCAAGAGCAGAACTCCTCAGTCCAGTGGCCTTGTTACTCTTGGATATCAGACCTATTTTTCTTCCCTCCCTCCCCTCTGAAAACACACAGGTAGCGGGACAAGGATTATGCACTATAATCAAAACAGTGGACCTAAAAATACTCCTGCCAAATTGCTGGAACAGCTGTTCTGGTCAGACATGAGAGTAAACAGACAAATATTCCTGTTTTATATTTATGATTTTACATGCTTGAAACAGAGTCTGTGAAAAAGCTTAAAGCGTATTAAAAGCTCAGTGGACTGCAGCTCTGCTTTGAGATATACAGCCGGCCACAGTGTAGAGCTTTTTAATAAATCCATCCATCACTGACATCCATTAACACAAGTCTGGGGTTCAGTGGGCAGCCTATTGATGCATGTAAAGTACGTGCATTACACATTGTTAAAAATTCCTTCAGCAGCCTTACATGGACAAATCCTGCAAGCCACTTACTCCCAATGGATTAGCATGATTAAAATGTCATTTCTATGTCATAATCCATTCCAATCCTTTCACCCATAATCATCAGTTTTGTTTTTTCTCTCTTTTTCATAT
The DNA here is from genome assembly GCF_016859285.1 of Xiphias gladius. Lineage (NCBI taxonomy): Eukaryota > Metazoa > Chordata > Actinopteri > Istiophoriformes > Xiphiidae > Xiphias > Xiphias gladius. Next base: position 5,128,520 of record NC_053409.1, on the reverse strand, counting down.
TTCTCTGAACCGTGGCCAAACAGTTAAGGATCAGTGTGGCTTTACTTGATGCTCCCGAGCAGCAAAATCTTGATCCAGTAGGAGGAATGTTGCAGATGCTAAGTACTCCTTAAGCAAAGCTGTTTGGGTGAGGAGGAGGGGATGGTTTTGTGCTTAGCATGGTGCTGTGGTGTAAAGCCTAAACAACTGGCCAAGAGGACCCAATGCTGCATCACTGCCAGATGTTCAGTTAGATTAAATAGCTCTTGATGCCTTCCCATCCTATAAACTGACTAGCAGCAAGGGTTTTAAGAGGTATGGATGCCCTCAAGAGTACAAGCATTAACTACTCTCCTGATTAAAAATGCAGAATAGTGTGTTCTATTTGAAACAAAACAATTTAGAAACCGATGTATGACACGGAGTAAAAATCTCAGCCTTTACCGACATCACTGTCCAGATTCCTTTCTGATATTTAGACAGCCAAGTTGTGAAGCGACACGTGTTTTCTCTTACAGAAAGAAATATTTTGACATGCTGATGTCTGGATGTAAAAAACAATCTGAAATGATGCTCTAGCCAAATTTAGCTCAAGAGAATAGGAATTTCTGCCCACTGGAAGAGCTCTTAATCATGACAAGTAATTTATTCGGATATTGAGCTTCACATTCATGTTTCATTTTTATTCTTATTATTATTATTATTATTATTATTATTATTATTATTAAAAACATTAAAATATCTTCCAAGGAGGTGATATAATTCCACTTATCGTAGGTCGTTTTGATTTAAGAATTTTCACAAATCCAGTGTAATTTTTTTCTTGAAACGGCTTTAAGTCAAAAATATCGACATGTCATTTGATTTGAACAAAAACTTTAGGATAAGACACAGCTTGCCTTGTTAGGAACAGACTTTTTTTTTTTTTTTTTTTTTTTTTGCAGCGTGGTAAAAGCAGGCGTGTGATGACAGAGCAGCTGAGATGAGGCAGCGCCCTCTTTGGATGGCCCCGGGAATCAATGTCTTTCCCGTGTAGCCCAGTGAACGTGCCGTCCCCGAATATCGAGGTCAAATGCATTGCGCACCTTGTGAAGGCTGAACGCAGTCCATCATTTATAAAACATACCGGTGCTAACACCTCAAATTTAAAACATTCTTGGAATCAAACGTCAAATCTACAAAGACAGCCTAATAGCTTGATGGAAGCACCCTGAAATGCGCAAACTGCATATGAATAACCCAATATGCATCTCATAGCGGTCAATAATATGTTATGGGAAACTGGCGATATTAAGTCATCAGTCGTTTTTCCCTTTTATATCAGTGTATTCAGCGGACTCACAGGCTACAAATCAGATGCTGGATCTTAATTGGCATGTTGAGTAAAACACAGCAGCCAGACATTCGTCTTAAACCAATAGCTAGGAGCGGTGCGTGAATCTCAGTATAAACTGGAAAAACGATCAAATGCACCTGACGGTAACAGTCGTTACATGGTGCCTATTTTCCACATCTAGACAACAATGTTATAATGTCCGGCCGATGACTCGCTTTGCATCTATGGCAGCTGAATGGATAAGCGGGTAATAGCCATCACAAGGTACCGCTCAGTTCAGATTGATTCGCAAGGAAACTGTCAACGTACCTTCCAGCTTCGTTGCCGAGAAACAATTAATGTTCGGTAATTATAATCCCTTGTCGCTGTCACCAGGAAAACGTGACCAAAAATCAGACTCGCTGTGGGCTGAATAAATAGAGAGCCGATTCCCAGTGTTGGCTGTACGAGGCTGTTCATTCAGCTGAATGGTAGTGGAGAGTGAAGGAACTGACAAGTCGGTCAAAACAGCAGCACCACGCCTCCCCTCTTAAAGCTACCGCACTCTGTCCGTCGGTGACAGAGTCGCCCCCACCCCCCCACCCCTCTCTCTGTGTGTGTGTGTGCGTGTGTGTTTGAGATGAGGTGAGGTCAAAATCAAAAGCCTACCTGAAATATTACAAGCCCCATTTCGTTTCATCAATAATGAATTATCATGCTCATGTTTTCAGTGCTACCAATAAACAATCGAGCAGACAATAACATAAATGCTCCCTGTAGAAATACTGAAGTGAGTTTTTACCAGCTTAAAATGCACCGCAGATTTCATGTTACCCTCTGAAATAACGTCCAATAACGTTTCCCAAACTTAAAGTGAAGGTCTTGCTGCCCCAGCTGCTAAGTATTTAATCCTCTGAAATATGAAGAAACAGTATGACTAGCTTCGTTTTGATCTCCTAGCAGCCCGTAATCCTTCATTAATTGCAAATTCTGCATCCACTTTGACCTGGGCTCAAACATGGACCTCAATACTAATTCCACATGTTTGGGAATGAGACAGGCCCTGCTGTGATGTTTTGGGCAGGGTGTGTGAGATAATTCCTCAGCAAGAAATTAGTTTGCTAAAGGTCAACAAACAGGCGTGTTGCAGAAGTGAATTTGGTGGCCTGAATTGAACCCTTCACAATTCGTAATTTGTACCCATGAAATGCAAAATCATTCACGCTGTGGAGACTGCCCGGCTCAATTACAACAGAATTGTGACTGATATCCGTCAGGAAAAGGTGTTAAGGTCATGAAAGAATATGTAGTCTGGCAGGTCACCAAGGAATAAAGGGAACAGTGTTTTCTGTCAACAGATGCAAATGATGACTTCATAGTTTACTTTGACAACAAGAAACAAAAACCTCAATTGGCAACAGAAATCTTCTTACAGGATAGGTTAAAAGGAAACTCAACCACTTTTCCACATGAAGTTGCCTTTGCTTGTCATGAGGACTACTACACAGCCTGTGAAAACAGTTGCATAAATGGGATGTTGCATTTAGTTGTATTGTGAGAAATGTAGGATCCAGTGCTTTTGGAGCTTGCTAGTGACTAAATGTCAGAGACTTTCCTCCTGTAAAAAATGACCCCGTAGGTCGACTGTGCTAGCAGCTTATTATGACCCATAATATTTATTGTTAGGCAGCCTCTAACAGCCGTAGTAATTATGACAGGAGTATAGGAGGAATTTATGTCACATAGAATATATTCAGTATATTCTACAATTACTAGTAGCTTATAGAGTGACAAAATCCTCATTTAGAGGTTGGGTGGATGGATGGGTTTGACAAAACACTGGACTTTCACTCACAAGACTGCTGCTCGTTTCCCATGTAAACCGATAGTCAGCATTGTTCCTTTTATCTATGACCATTCCACAGCCTTAACCACATGTGTATTATTGATGTGCGAAGGTCCTCTAACCTAAGGAAGGATTTTATTTTAACCCAAACCACAATGACTTCCTAAAACCTAACCAAGTAGTTTTTGTACCTACTTGGTACACTCCTATGGGTTGCATCCAAGGCTGTTGACAAATTACCTATAGTCATTTAGGTTGGAGGACTTGTTGAAAAGTCAGGTTTTCTCTGCCTCTCCTACATCAATTTTGACCATTCTTTTTCAAACTGTATTTATACATATAAATTATGAGTCCTCCAGTTTTATGGAAATGCAATACTAAATAATCGGAGTAGTCCTTTAAATAAGGCACCTGGCTCAAAGAGACCAACACAGGCATAGGGGATTTGGCTCAGGACGTAGAGAGGGTCGACCACTAATGGGAAGGTTGGTGGTTCATTTGAGGGGTCAATAAGACTAGCAAAGCACTATATAAGATAGAAATGCTATTTTATTTGACTGCCACACATTTGCATTGACTGCCACAGATTTGCATTTCCCTCTCCGTAAAAAACTGACAGCACTTTGGCAGTCCAAGCAGAAAATTTAAAAAGGGGCAGAGAGCAATTCTTATTTGCAGGCATGTCATGTCATTAAGATAGCAGCTCAAAAAAGCAAAGGTTTCCTGGAGACCAATTTTAGATGTTAATTTTAGTTTTTCATATAACAGCCTGTACCAAAATTGCATTTATATAATGACAAAAACGGAAGTGGAAACATAGTGGCTACCTGCATAGTTTAAATACCTTCATGCTATTAATCCAAAGCAGTTTCCAAAGCTCTTAGTATTACATGTTTAAAACTGTCATACGGAATAGTGTGGTGGTTTGAAATCATTTTACTTCCATTTTGCGTAAAAGTTCTCAAATACTTGTTCAACATTAAGAAACACATTATATCCTACATAATGTGACTTTTAAAAGTCTTTCTTGACAGAAATAATTGTGTCAGCTACAGTAAGTGTCAATTTTTTAAGATGGTGTATGTGTTTCTTTCATGAGTAAACAGACAGATTGGGGCTGTTCAGTAGCATGGTGGCAAGGCCTGTCAAAGCCAGGATGACAATATCCAGTAGAAGCCAGTGATTCAGCCCCTGGGAGAAAACCAAAAAGGAGGCCACAATTGATCTCTTCAATCTGGCATGAACTGGGGGGGAAGTCAAATCTATAATCCAGAGCAGATAGTATATCATGGGGGGCTAGATTTTTGTTAGATAATGATCCTCAGTTAGTAACTTTAACCTGAGTCTTTTAGTCTGACCTTCAAAACTCAGTCAGTGAATTAGAGTTGGTGACATATGGACGCATGCACACACACACATTATGGCACAAGTTTTACTCCATATGGTGCCAGAAGTCAGTTCAGACTAAATTTAACCACTCTGTTGTTTAGAGGGACAAATAGCTGGGGACAAATGGTATTACATATAACATTATATATTTAACCCACCATGTCAGAGGGAACAGTGTCTTTAGTGATGCTACCACAAATTATTTTATTATTATTTTATGATAATTTTTATTTTTCCAGCAAACCCATTGAGTGGAGATAAGAATAAGTTGCTCCAGGTTTTACATTGAACTCAGAGAGACTAGTGTGAAACACATCGGAAAAATCGCTGCTCAAGTACAATTAGAATTTTATAAATTTTGTAAGACATGAGGACTGCTGGATTTCAAGATTTTGTAAGGGAAAGGCCTGCTTCTCAGATGGCTTGAGTGCCCAGGCAGACAAATCAAGCACAACCTCAAACCATTTAAATAATTTGGGACCACATAGCCTTTATATCCCTGCACAGGTCTGACATAGAAAGCCAAGACTAAAAGATTTGGTTACAAGAGGACTCTCCGAGTGTCTATCAGACAGGAGCCAGATTGTTTTGTAGACAGTTTTGATTTGACAGGCCTGCAGATGTGAAAATGTCCAGTCAACACCCCAGGATCTCAGGGGTGTCTGGGAGAAGTGAAATGGTGCTAACTGAATTCACACATGTCCATTTAGTATGCACATAAACACAGATGCACACATTTTACTGTGAAACTTGTGGACACACACACATTATCCACGCATATACATTATATACATATATATATATATATATATATATATAACATATATATATATACATATATAACATACATATTAGATACTGGAATCTAAATCAGTTATCAGCACAAAACCAGCAGCCTTAGTTACCAACAAATGGAGGTCATTTAAGCTTAACAAAGCTCTGAAGCAAAATTTGCACTCTATTCTGTACCTAACACTGGATCAAAGTAAAAGAGAATTTCCATTCACACTATGGGTTGCAAGTGAGTGATATTGTGGGTCTCAAGATACAGGATTGCTTGTCAGATCTACCTCCTGCGATGAAATGCCTTGGTGCCCTTGACCGGGGGCACTTACTTAAGATTGCCTGGTTAAACAAGCTAGCTGAATAAATGACTGAAACATTCAATGCAAATGGTGAAAATTAATCTGGTAAGTGTGTCCATTCAGCTATGCGAGTGACGATGGAAAATACAAGGGAGCTGCTGCGACAAATGACAAATTTGTGTCTAAAGCAGAATATTACTGAGCATGTTTATTCAAAGTTTTGTCAGTTTGCTAAAGGGGTTTGCTCAAGATTTAACAAAAAGAATAAGAGCACAAAGCTATACTCTACATCTGCAGTAGATCACTCTAGAATGAAGAATACAATGTGTTAAAATGCCTGGTGTTATGGTGTGTTGGCCAACAAATATAAAAGCTAGACACAACCTTATTTTGCTAAAATAAATATTCTGGTATGAGCAATTTCAGAATGCTTGTCATATGATGCTACAATTAAAAACCAGAGCCAGCTTGTTTTGTTTTGGAAAAACAAACAGCAATCAACTCACTCTAGACAAAATGTTTTACAATCTTTTACCTGGTGACATCTTAAACTACGAAAAACATCAATGTGTTTTGGCCAGGGCCATAGCCAAGCTTTAAGAAATACTGAGGTGACAATTCCCCTCCAAAACACTCGCAACCACTAGAAAGTTCTATTTTATTATTTTGTTTGCCTATAAGCAGTCAAATTAAAACATATTGAGTCTAAGAGTAGCTTAGAAAATACCCACCATGTGAGTTTTTAATCACAGAATGTCAATTCCACCTATGTTATTAAAACCCAAAAACAAACAAACCAACAAAAACAAGTAAACAAAGACATAACCTACTGTAAGTGGACTGTTTAGTGTTAGATAGTTGAGCATTCATCTATACAAATGCGTGTCTATCAAAGTTCTTGCTGTCCCCAAGTGGTATCTCCTGGGGCTGCTGTAGCCCCAAATTGTTGTATTTTTGAGGAGGTTCACAGCAGCTATGGCGTAGCTTTGTAGCCTAAATACGTAGCTGCCACATGTTTTGCCATGACCCCTTAATGCAGATGTATAAGTCCAGGTTAAAGACCAGGTATAAGTCCAGGTTAAAGATCAGGTATAAGTCCTGGTTAAAGACGACCCCTTATCGGTGGCTTTTAAGGGCACACACTAGAGAGGCAGGGCGGAAGGTTAAATTTGGGGCAGGGAAAGTGAAAGAGTAGCACTTGCCCCTCCCTTATTATTACCACCATATTGAAATGCCCTTAAAGGCACTTAACCCCAACTGTGTAGCTGGTCAGTGGCCAACAGAGCAGTTGAAAAACCACTGTCATCTGAATTTACAGAAAGCTTCCTGTTCCTCCTCACCTGACATGTTCTGAACAGTTGACCAAGTTGTGCTTTCTAACACAACACAGAGACCCTCTATTGTTCACGAAACTGCATGCTCTGCTGCTTTTTGTCTACTCTCCACGGACACACATACACATACTGTACATGCACTAAGTATCTATTTTCTCACCCACTCCACTGTCCCTCTCTGTTACATCTTTCTGATGAAGGCTTAAAGACAGAAGGAGAAAGTGCAGCTCAATTACCCCTCTCATTCTCCTTTTCCCTCTCTGCCCTCTATGCATTCTGATGACTGAAAAATCTGAGAATCAATAAGACACTGCTATTTTCTATTTCTGCCTTGTGTGATATGTTGCCTTTCATTTACTGGCTGGCTATCATCGAAGTCTCTTTACATTTATCTTTCTCTCAATCTCTGTTGCACAGAAGTGGAGCTATAATCTCTTCTGTTTATGGTCACACAGTTTGTGTATGTGTGTGTATGTGCTTGTGTATGTGAGCAAAGCCATTACATTGGCACTGTTTTTCAGCAGACAAATTGATTCCCAACAACAACTAGAGAAGAAAAGGAATTTAGATCGCCCTCTGGGCAACTAAAAAACAAAACAAAATAAAGCAGCATCCTCACACACACGCTCTACTCTCTTCAGTGTAGCCTACTTGATAGTGACACATTCCTACTTATCAATACACAAACCCATTGTTGCTATGGAAATATCCTCAATGAACTGTCCCTGTTCCCATTAGTGCCACAGATGCTAAATGATAAAGTGAGACATAATGTCTGTGGAGTCACACTGTTTGTCACATTTATAGCATTGTGTAACCAAGTGGTCATTAATGCATAACAAAAATATTTTTACCAAAACACATTATCTGCATGGTAAAGCATTCAAGACCACTTTGTGGTTTTCAAAATCAGGAATCTTTGGCCAGTGTGATGTGAGCATGGGTTGGCCTTGTCTGGTGTGACATATCACGGGGTTGGCCAGGGGTAACAGTGACATAACACAGTTTATTGTGTGAGGAATGGCATGCAACAACAGTAGCCCAATACACAGTCCTGAATAGGACTTCAAAGGCACATGAGTTCAGCATCGCAAGGTATTTCACTGTAACTCTACCATACTGCGAAGGATAGGAATTTGAATGCTAGATTCTTCCACGGCAGCAGCAGGAATTCAGTGGACCTACAGGGACTCTCATGTCATATTCCCACTCAGCTCATTACAGTTAGTCAGGAAGCATTCCCGCAATTCTTACATAACGCTGTATGTGTGCTGAACCATCACCTGGACTTGGCTTGTGTTGGGAATTGAAATTGGACAGAAAGTTGCTGGCTAGGACCGGTCATTGCTCGGAAAAAGGTGGAGAAAATGGATTTACTGTAGAAATTCTGCCAATATTTCCAATGCCTTACAGTTCTTTTTGCAAATACGTTCATTCCAGCAACAAATATTCTTCTAGTGCTCTTTCAACCCTGTCTCTCATTTCATATCCATTTATTTTCTCTCCATTCCTGTACTCCCTATCCTTCTTCTCCAGAGGAAATTCCACTCCTCAATAACATTACTTATGTTTTTTCATTTTACCCCATTCTCTCTTTTTCTTTTCTGTCCTTCATGCTCTTGCCTCTCCTATCTGCTTGACAGTTGAGAAGTCAAGATGTGGGCTCTCTCAAACCCAAGTTTGTTCTATATATACTGTGCAGTTAGAGTGGTTAGCTCTGCTTTCAGAGCTCCAGGCCTCGGAGGGAGGGCCTAATCCACCTACTTTCCCCACCGCCAAGCACCACCAGGCCAGCCGGACTGCCCAGCCCTGTCTTTGCCCACTGTCCAAACTTCTTACCACATGCAGCTGGCTGAGGTGATGGAGTGGATGGAATGAATGGGCAGGAGGGAGGAGTGGGGAGGGAGTCACTAGACAAGCACGCACTGTTTGAAGTATACGAAAAGCTATCAGGCAAACAGCAAAACCCAGTGTGTGTTCATTCCCTTGTATTCATACTTGTAAGTGAATTACAGCCTTTTCCATGAGCATAAGTTATGAAACATCTTTTCCAAAAGATATTTCCAGATAAATATACAAAAATGTCCAAGGAGTTGAGAAAGGAGAAAATAATGACTTAGGAAAAGTGTTTAGTAGTTATTTACACAGATGGCTCAAGATGAATCTCAAGAGTAAGAGACAAGCGAGATTTTCTGGGATGCAATCAATGAAAACTGCTGACATAATGTCCATTATGCAAAGATGGCCTAAAAATCGCCCCTTGCAAAAAATGCTAAGCACAGGAGTTGCTATAAAAGGAAAAGGTATGCATCAAATTTCGAGGCAAATGGATTTTTTGTACATGCCAGTAATAGTTTTGGAACTATTTTTAGTTCTAAAGTATTTTTTAAGCTGTTACCAGGAGGTCATCAAAAAGAGTTATGTGATAACATTATATTCACACACAAGAGGAAATATAACTCAAGATAATTAATTTATTATTCCAACAAAATATTTTTTCAAGGTCAAGCATTTGTCTTAGCACCCAAGTTTTACTTCATCTTTATTTAAATAACCAAAAGATGACAAACAATTGCTTGGCAGAGGCATTTTCATGTTATTGGATGTTTTCAAAAATTAAATAAGCCTTTCTCTCTCCCTACTGTGGATTGCATTTTACATTGAGATTGCCTTATGGTAAGAGTACAAAATATTCAGCCTGCAGTGAAACAGAATTTATTTAAAGTGCAGAGCAAAACATTCTTAAACAAATAATTCAAAAGCATATACAGTACTTCTCTGTTTCATGTTTCCTTGACTGTCTTTCATATTGACAGAGAAACAAAAATGCTGACGGTTCTAAAAAATGCTAAATGTCACCCTGTCCATGACTTATTGCTCATCCCCAAATCCATCCCACAATATTGCTGGTCTTTGAGTCTTGGAGATTCATATACAGTATTTCAGGAATGCAGACTGAAGTCTGATATGCCTGGGCCTAGCAAGCATAACAGAGGGCAAAAGCCTCAGAGAATAACACATAACCAAAGCCCTAAAGAATTCCCTTGGACACAGCTACTGACCAGAAAACTGTGCATTGGAGGGGAAGACAGGAGAGCTGCTGAAACCTCAGACTTAAATAGCATGGACTCCACTGCTAGTGACTGCCTGAGACAGACACTCAGCACTTTGGTTTGTGCTGCTTCTGGCCATAAATTGGAAATTACATATATTTACAACGTCCTTACACTGAAGGAGATATTAAAGATTTTGTACTGTATAATACTATTTTTTAGCATCACACTCATACAGATGTACATATTATACACACAGTCAGTTCGCAGGATGTCTAGATGTGGTAAGTCAAAAGCAGCTAAGACTTGCTGTTTAATCCTGAATATATTTTGCAATTAAAGCTGTGCTAATCAATATTTTGTATTAACAATGAATCAAATTACTAGAGTGTCTGTCTTCCAAAATCACTGCTGAGATCACTTTCCAAATAAATGGGAAAGTGGTCTCAGACCTTTGTACCCCACTGTATGTGCCATCTGAGAGGCATCACTATTGGTAAGAGAATTATCCCCTGACACTGCAGTTGCCCAAGTTCTACATTGCTCTTTAGCATCTTTCAGCTCATTGTTTTGGTTTTGTGGCCTGCAACTGTACTGTTTTGGCTCACTCCCACAGCTCTCATTATTGTCATTTCCAGCTGCAGCAGGCAGCCGGTTCCAGTGACAAAGCCCAATAAACCCACTGTAAACTACCAGCCCTTCACCATACTGCAGACAGACAAAGTTAGCAACTATCTGGTGAATTAGTGGAACTGCTAGCAGCTAAAAAGTCAGATATTTCCCTCAAAAGTAGATGGACATCAAAACAGAACTAAAAGGAAAGTGAAGCAGTGAAATTAAATGTGTCTGGTAGCCAGACACCCAGCTCCAAATAAATGTTGCTCCGAGTCTGCTGAAAGTGGACAATGTTGTGTTTACGTCTAGTTTTGCTGCCCTGAAGCCCCCCCCCCCCAAAAAAAAACTAAACTAAAACAAAAGCAAATTCAGTAATTACAATTTCAAAGTGGCTTCTTCCATTCTACTGACTGATGAAGAATCACAGATCTCTAAAACCTCATAATTCCCGCCTTTATTGGAGTCATCAGAGTTGAATGGGTGATTTGTTGTCAGGGTAAAAAGCTTTGCGTTTAACTCATTTAACATTTTTACTAGTATAATAATGCCCCCAACTACTATTGTCATTATCACCGGAGAATATCCTCTTTTATTCTTCTTTTAATGTAAAAATTATAAATACACTCCTTTTGTAAATATTTTATCAAAATGAATCCTGTCAGTTAAAATAATATTATGTCTCAGGCTGCATTATTTCAATGTATGTAAACGTAAATTGTAATGTATGCTACTTCTGCTAAACTGTTATTGCTTCTACCATGTAGAAAAATATTAAGATCAGTGGTAAAAACAGGATGCACCCACTCTCACCGCAGGAACTGTAACGGTTATTCACCCTGAATATAACTCTGTTACCATTATTCCTTCTTTGACTCAAGTGTTTGGTCACTTTGCAAATGCACTGGTGTTCAAAACTCAACCTTTTCCCACACTGACTTAATATAACTGTGTAAATTTGGTGTATTCGGATGTTATGGAGGCCATAAGATAGTACAAACTTAATAAAACTGAAGATGGCATTATGCATACATCTTTTGGTTTTTTTCGTTTGTTTGTCACAATAAATATGGTCATCGTGTTCCCAGTGTTCAAAACATGATTTTCAATTCACCACTGCATATGCAATCATGTGTATACATATTTCATGTATGTGTGTTGACACTCAGTGGCTTACAGTATAATCAAGGTACCATAGCAGCAGAAGCTTGTCTCTAATCGTCCCTGTGGTTAAAGGAGCATCTTGGCATTTTACCACTAAGCCTCTGTGGCCACCCTCAGACAGAACTGGGACAACACACGCACACACACAAACATACACACTCACAGAGCAACATGTCCTCCTATGGAATCTATCTAACCTCAGCCACTAAGCCACCGAGAAGCAGCTACTTAAATGAAGCCTAATCTTCCCCTAGTCTGTAATAATGGCCGGGCCAAATCTAAACCACTCTGTTTGAAAGGAATGCCAAGATGCTTCCGTAAGGGAATGATTAGCCAGGAGCTGTGGAGGGTTCAGTGTCTACAGCTCGGTGGAATGGGTGTGTGCACTTGTAAATAACGTCCACATTTACAGTACATACCCACACATTCATATATGTGATCGCATACAGACATGCAGAGAAACACAAATACTCCCACAAACTGTTTGTGTACTGCTTGTGATTGGTTATCAGGCTACTGTTGGAGCTTTAAGCAAGCAATGGCAATTGCTGTAGATGTCTCATCCACTTCTGTGCATTTATCTGATGGGGCTGGATTTTATAACTGACTGTAACTGTAGAGACAATTCTGCCTCTTCCTCAAAAAAGAGGAAATATTCCTATGCCATGTTTTTAATGTAGTTCAAGGCTACACAGTGCTTTTCAAGATGAGAACTTGTACGTTATTCATGGGTGATTGGGTAATATGATGGCAACATATATGACAGTTTGAGATCATCTGTATAGTTGCTGGAAGCACTTCTTCCTCAGTCTGCTTTTCTGTTTTGGTCATTTTTAGATTGTCTTGACTACCTGATGCACTTTGGCACAAAGCACCACGTTTGATCGTGTTGTAATAAGACAAGCACTGAAGTGGGTACCAGGCCATCTTGCAAACATCCCAAACAAAATCACAACCACTATTGAAACCAAACAGTCTGTCGGGAGAGCGCTGCATACACTCCCAGCCAGGCTGAAATCCTCCGACACTAAGCACACCTTTTTGATTAACTGCCAGGCCAGCTCTTAAAGACAAAGGTGTTGAATGCTGGCAAAGAACACTGAAAAAACTGGTTTTTTTCTTTGCTGCTGGAGCACAAGTTGTTTTTGCCTTTGAGCTTCTACAAGTTTTGAAATGTGTTTGGTTGAAGCAAGTAGGCTAAACCTCTACCTGTATCAAAACAGCAGTCTTTACTGTACCTCACTTCTTTCAGAGTTGATGAAGCATGTATTTGTGTTAGTGTTTGCGTGCTTGCACACATGCATCTGGACGTCAGCAAGTGTAATCATCATCCATGGTGACAATTCCATTGTGACACTTACATATTTTTCATTGTCACCTGATCTTCCTGTGAACCCAACACAGAAAACAGGAGAGATGAAAGAGGAAAAAAGTATTAGAATTATGGGAAGTCAATGACAGGAACCCAAGAAATTGCTTTCAATTGCCTCACTTTGTCAAAAAAAAAGGAATTCAGGGTGGTTTGCATGCATCCAAAACTTTGAATTGCTTAAGACAAAAAGAAAGTGTTTGTCACTTATTTGTTAAGAGTAAAAATGTCTTCCATCCAGATCTGAAGTCCATTTCCATGTGTCAGACTCATGCAGTACAGTTGGTTGCCTCCTTTGGGGTGAAACCACAGCTATGTCAGTTAAAACTAAAGACAACACATGGACCAAAACAGGATATTAAAAAAAAAGAGTTCACAGCTCCCAAACAAGCCCAGTCCAGCCCTTGGTTGGTGTTTACTGCATGCACTTTTCTGTCAAGGAAACAGATTTAACTACACTGTATAATTGTTTTGTAGAAAGTGGACGTGGCTGCTTCCTTCTTGGCATTGATAGAAACCTTTTGAAAAGGCTGCATTTTGTGTGCAAAAGCTCATTTCGAAAGCTATGAGAGAAAGAAAATACATGTGATATTGTCAACACAAGGCACTCTTACTAATACCTTTGTGAAATATTCCAGATGCCATACTGTCACCAGCTCCAATGTCCTCACATGAAAGAAATACTTTATTTGGTCTCACTGGGGAGCATGTGGTTCATACTATGGAGCTGGTTAGACAGATACAGATATAAGATATAGGCAACCATATAACGTAACCCTCTAGTCAGTATATAATGATAGCACTTTCAGTTTCTACTGACGTTCTATGTAATGCATTGACACTATGGATGTCCACTTGAGTACCAGCTTTGGAGAAATAGGCCCATATTTATTTCATATGTAAAATCAAAAACAAAAAAGACAAGGAGATATTGGAAAAAGGTCATGGCATGAGTAGTGAATGCATTTAATAACCTATTACATAAGACTGAATAGCATTTCCACATTTAGAATTTTTAGAAAATAAGATTTATTTATTTTTACCACCACTTTGGCTACAAAGTCCTGCCAGTTGCAGCTTGAAAAGTCAGCTAAGGTAACCTGAACAAACAGCTTTCACTACTGTAATTCTATTCTCTGGGCTAATTTAGAAAAATAACCTACAGCATATTTGTCTTAACATGCATCTGGTAATGACTGGTGTTCAAACTGGTGTACAAATGTGACGTGCTTTTGCAACAAAACTGAACTGAATTCTGTTCAGACAGTTTGTACTCTGTTGCCCACGAGCTGCGGACCTCCAACATGGCTGCCTGAGAGTGCGTTACACCACATGAAAGCCATGTAAAAATGTTGCCTCTTTGAACTTGTCTTAATGCAAGGTAAACAAGGACTAGTAGGCATTAGGGGACTCAAATAGGGAGTATTCATTTTTTTTTTTTTTATAGGAGGTTGAGAATTTTTGTCAAATTGACATAAGTCTTTTATCATCATTCTACAAAATGTTTTGCTTGGCTAGTTTTTATTTTGGCCTACATCTTACATTTTGATATTAAGAATGTAAGTGCTCTTTTTTCCACGACACACACCAGCCATTGAGTTATACTGCAGATGCATCCACACTCCTGAATAATGTCCCTCAATCTTAATAACAAACATGGTATATGATTATCTACACATTTAAACCAAACTGCCTTCTAAAGGCAGCATGTATAATCATGCACAATATACACACTTACAACTCTAAACAAGGAACCACACAGGAATTATTTTCTGTTGCACCAAGGAATGTACTGGAACAAACATGATACATTCTCCTAAAAGCCACCATGAAACCAAGGACCTTCCTGGTACGCTGTCTGTGCAGGGGTAGGCCTCCTTGTAGGCTATATTTGGGGGATATCCAGGGTTCAGGTGAAATACCAGAAACAGCGTGACACACATTCTCTGAAATTGGAGACAGGGTCAAAGCCACCAACCCCCACCTCACCCCACCCTCCCAAACACAAAACATATGGTTCTGTGTAAATCAGCTGATAAGTGAATTTGTGTTCCTTATGAGTTTCTATGAGATGCTGAGATGAGCATGTTGTATTTTTTTTGTTGTGGTTCCTTGTGTAAGCCACTGGACTTTTACAACCTCTTCCAGCTTTCTATGTAAGCCTCATCTGGTGCAGGTAATGTAAAGAGGTATAAATCAAACTGCAAAGCAAACTGCAACCAAAACAGTAAAAGTTGACCTATAATCTACAGATAACAGGTGCAATATGATGTGTTTATGTATGTGTGTGAGCATGTGCCTGAATGCAAACTGGCTTGAGCCTTCAAGAACTCTTCCACTGAGTACATATTTGCCCCACTCTAAGGGCCACATCATACACTAAACATACACACATAGAAAAAAATTCAGCAGTCTGGTCTCTCTCATTTCTCATTTTAACAAACTCTGGTTTCTCTAATCTTTTATTGCCAAAACACAGACTTTTGGCTTGTGGTGAATCAAAGAAGCTGGTTAAATTCTATGACTTGCTGCTAATTTTGGTCATGTTTTTTGTTTATATTTAAACATTTTTATGCTTAACGTCTATAGTACCTATAGAGAAAGCAATTATATGATTACCACATACCACTTAATTTTTTCAAAAGACAATATTTTTCAAATGTTGACTTCCAAACCTGTAGCACGTTGCACCTATTTGCATTATAAGTAACTGCCAGTGGCCTAATGTGTGAGGAGTGCCTATAGTACTGAATACACCTCTGTCAATATGCCCACTGAATGAGTCATTGAACCTGCTGTGACCTTTTGTCTTGAATATACAAAAAACCTGCTTAGAGAAGAATAATAAACATCAGAAGAAAATAGAACAGCTATGAATTCCTGTTTTATTTTTTTCTCCTGACAATGTGTTTAATGTTATTGAAAAGCTCCCTCCTACACACAAATATCCCTTAACATCCATGGATCTGACTCATACCATCAGGCATTTGGGGGAAGGGAGAGTAAGAGAGGAATAGATGGAGAGGTTGTTTAACATTTAGGAATCATCTTCATTATATAGACGATCTTTGTCAATGGCGGCGACCCACCGTCACCTAGCAACCAGCCACAACAAACTACACAGACCACAGCACCGACATAAATGCTAACGTTAGCCAGCGAGCTACCTAGCTATGTGTATAAGGACAGCCAACCAGACTGAACGGTTTTCTTATTTTAGCTGAAAATGGTGAAACAGACGATACAGATATTTGCTCGCATTAAACCCACGAAGAAAACTACGGCGGTAAGTGGGCAACAAAAACTCAATATTTGAACACAACTCAGATGATATTAATATTAATGCTAGATAGGATACTTTTTTAAACTAGCAAATGTTGGCGTAGTATTAACGAGGCCTCAATCACTACGAAGCATGCTGGTTTATATTCCCATCACGTTAGTTATGCCAGTTGATAGTCGACATTTTATCACGAAATAACAGCCTTGAACTCCAAAAAGCACACCTGTCAGGACATAATACTGCTAAGGTTGTGATTACATTTTCTATCATCATAACTTTTTCACTACATACATTTAGGCTTTTTATAGCAGGAAAAGAACAGGTGTAACTAATGACAATAATAATGGTTCCCTTCCATTAAGTGTCCCAGAAAATCATTCAAGTGAACAAGAATTTACTGTACAGTACCAGGGTCCTGGAACACTTACACCTGAATAGCATGTAATAGTTATTAATTAATAAATAAAGCCTTTTCAATTACACCTGTGCGTGTCTTGCTATGACATGTCAAAATATCTACAGTGAAAAAGGTCTGTATTGTCACTTACTCCATATAGCAAGCAACCTAATAACAAAACTATCACAATTTTCATTGTTACTCCTGTAATTTTATTTCTGGCAGAATGGGGTATTGGATATTAAAGCTTTTGTATTTAAGTAAAGAACTTCCCGTTGACAACCAGTGAAGTATTATCCATTCAATTAATTCAGTGTTTATTCTGTAAACTGCATCACAGTCATTAAGGTGAAAGGTCAAACAATGGCAAACCTAGGCAACAGTATCATCCAACTTATTAGCAGTTATTTTCCAATGAAGAAAACACATGCTTACTCATTCTTACCTGCCATCAGGTGAGGGCTCTCTCTTTATTGCACACACATGTAAAAAAAAAAAAGTCAATTTCCATCAGAAACATCTCTGCGAAGTACTTCTTAAAGCCCTAAAGCCCAGTTTATTGACTGAGCACAGCAGCTGATGGAAGGAATACTCAAATTACTTGGAGGGTTTCTGTTGCACTTTAGCTTTAGCCGACAGTATCCAGCAAAATGAAATGAACACAGCGGCCTCCTTGGGGGTTTTTGAGGTTCTGCACATGTCCATTTGACAAAAGAGCAGTGGTGGCCAGGAAGCAATACTGTAGACAGGGTGACAATGAAAAACAAGCCAATCATTCATGTCTTACTGTGTCTATAATTCTTGAAACCCTGGGACTTGTAATTGCATCAGTGTCCATTGAAAAGATACACCGATTAGCCACAACATTGAAACCGGTAATTTGTTTTAATGTTGTGGCGGATCGGTGTATGCCAGAACATATGTCAAAGCTCAGGGGAGGGGGTTGTTTAGATTGACCCACCCAACCTCACTTTAAATGTCCTTCACTGCTAGAGTGTAATCTATATTGGTTTAATGTTGTACCGTTTTTATTGTTTCCTCTGAGGTGTGGGCTTGGCTTTGGCAAGCAGAGGTGAATTTGCAGAGCTTGCCTACACTGTACACTGATCATTATTGGTTGTTTCAGTTCTATTGCTTTCCACAGGACATATGCTTCATAAAATATTTTTTTTTTCATTATGGGTCTTGCAATACCCAAACCGCAAGCGGTCAAAGTCATATTTTAGACCTAACGTTGATTGTCTTTGTGTTTAAATTAGTCTGCATCTATGGTACCACATACCATAACAACATACAAGTCATATATAATCATATAATCATGTAGTAGACTAGTCTTTAAAAACAGTATTGTAGATGAATGCCCATGTTGCCACTCAAATATTCCCCAAATATTCTCCTGTGGTAAATTAGCCCTCTGCCTTGTCCTGTTTTAATAAACGGTAGCCTATAGGCCTTGTTCCACTGTGGGGCTGACTCTACTGTTGTCTCTGGCTACCTCAGGGGTACTCTGTGGACAATGAGGAGCTGACAGGTGCTTCTCTGGAGTTTGTGGTGCCCAGGGACCTGGCTGATGGCTTCGTTAACAACAAAAGGGAGTGCTATAAGTTCAGGTAGTGTCTGAGAGCACTTTCCATTATCCTCATTTCCCAAATCAGCCAACTAATTTGTCCTAAGTAAATTCAATTGTTGGGGTCTTTGAAGTCGACCATAATAATTTACATAGTTTTTCATAGTTACAAAATGGCTATACTTTTTCTTTACCCGTTTTGTCTTACAAAAGCACCGGCAGCTTGTTTATAGCAGCAGAAACTAGATGCATGCATATCCACATATAGTGTCTTTTATAAATTCAGTATAATTAGCCACAGTCTTAAGTGAGTGCAGAAAATCAAAAAAATGACCTCCCCTTATGTTTTACTAAAATTGGGGAAAAGAAAGAATCGTACAGACGATTAATTCAGCTCTTGATTTCACTAATGGTTAAGCTAAAATCTGCAAGAGTGGTATAACTGTAAAAAAAAAAAAAAAATGTGAATGAGATTGAATAAAGACAACATACATAGAGCAAGGTGTGCTGCCCACCAGAATTTAAGATCTCAAGGTTGCATAAAATCTTTTCCCATGAATAATTCATCCACCAGTTCTGTCAGTGCAGAGCCAGAACATCTGTTTAACGCTGGTGGTGAAAGCTGCAGCCTTATATACCCACTGGGCAGGGCCCATGCCACGCTTCCAAGCCCTAAATTCACAGTTAGGGAGTCAGACAGCAGTGGACACTGAGAGCCTTTGAAAACCACAGAGCCTTATAATAGAAATAAAATTTCCACATTTAACAATCTTCCTGGGCGGATTCCTCTCACATCTCTCTCATCTTTCTGTGGGATGAAACATGATGGGTTGAGACTGCTTTAGAAAACAGAATGACTAAACTCCTCCTCATCCACTTTGGAAATTAAATAGACTGCTTTCTGTGCTTTTTCAGTACTGCTATGGGTAACTATGTTGAGCCTTGGATGTTTGACATAAACCTGCAACATACCTTTTTACTGTAAGTTATGGTAGTAAGTTAAGTAATAGATGTATGTTCTGACCTGTTCTTTTCTCCCAAATGTGTCATGGTGATATTGTCTTTGTTCTTTTCACCTTTGTCCAGGTTCCAAAAAGTGTTTGATCAAGCAGTGAAACAAGAAGAGATATTTCAAAACATTGCCAAACCAGTTGCAGACAGGTAAAATCTTAATGACACTGCACTTTTCAAAATGAGAAATGTAAATAAAGGTTGGATTTACTACGAGGTTATTTTGAAAGTTTAAATAATTTCTTTAAAACCCTTTGTCAACCTGTGAAACTACAACCTTTAATTATTCTATTGACAAATCACGAATTTCAAAAGTTATCACTGATCACCTGTGCCCAGCAGTGCTCATCTCTCTGTGTTTGGGTCAGGCCACACAGGCTTTAGCCAGCCTTGTTGACAGGAACTCAGTAAAGCTCAGCTTTCTTTAAGATGGAAATGGAGGGTGTCTGTGATTTTTGGCATGCTTTACATACTTAAACCACTAAGTGGACTGAGCTGGCAGGCAAGATGGCACACTGTACCATCGTGTGTGTTAGAACATTTTCAAGCCACAACAGAAAGCTATACTAGATTCTGTAGCTACTCACTCATTTTAATCTGTTTAATTGGTCATACACAAGGACCATATTCATTAGATTAACTAATTATGCTGAAATATCTAGCCCTCAAGATCAACAGTACAAGTAATTTGTTAATACAACTCTAATGAATTTGTGGTACACCAGGAGTCTGTATTAAATTTGAAATCTTAAATATGTTTTAAATTTGGATATGTCCAATATGTTGGAATGACAGGTGCATAAGCATGTTACCATTGATATAATTGACTAGACCTAAGTCAATTTTAGACAGAATAGCCACTTATGAATTAATACATTTCATATTTAATTGATGGATGATGACCAAGTATAATGATGAAGGAAGCAGATATCCCTGTTGATATTTTCATTTGGCCAAACTGACTATAAACATTAATTAAGATTTTAAGGATCCACCCTATGAAGAACACACTGCAAGAACTAGGTTTTAATAAAAATTGTAGTTACTATTGATAGAGAAGACATAATCATTCATAAAATAACATTTTTGCATTTACATCTCTGTCACGGCTGATGGAAGCAGCACAGGCAACGGTGGACCCAAACGCAGACACACAGGCATTTTGAAGTTTTGAAGTTTCTTTATTGATGTAATAACAGGCATACTGACAGATGAGAGTATCCAATAACAAACAACAGGAAAAAAGCACAGGTAGTAGGCACATGGGGAAAAAAACTCAGGAACTGACACAGGATTCTGCACAAGAAGAACACAAGGGATAATACACAGAAGAACTGACAAAGAGCAAGAGGCCTGGGTAGGTTTAAATAGTGAATGGGATAATGAGGTAACTGGGAACAGGCATGCGAGTGGAAGGGGAAGCTAGGTGATTGAAAGTGAAAACAGGTGAGTAAGTGGAACAAGAAAAAAAGTCTGGGGACATCTGGTGGGAGGATGGAAAATGGCAGGTAATCAAAAGGGGAGGAAACACTCAAGGGCAGGAAGTGAAACAAACAGATGCACAAGTAAAGTGATTTAAAAAAAAACAGGAAATACTAACACAGAATCCAGGCCTAAAGTCAATCAGAGGGGCAGATCATGACACATTTAATTTTTCTATCTCCCAATTAGCAGAATTGTGCCTCACTGATGAAATTCAGGTCCTTGCTTCTTTACATCTAAGATATGTCTGAACATAATGTTCACTGCATTTCAACAAAGGAAATCTCTTACTGTGTCCAAATGATCTTCACTCCCTGCCTAGACTTAGTTTAAATCAGGACTAAATTCCAAAAGAGAGAACAGCCAACAAAAGAGGGAATTTACTTGGAATTTCCTGTGATCAAATGTTGGTTGTTTTGTAGTAATGTTAACAAGGTTCTTCCCCTTTTCTTCCTTTTGCCAAATGCTGTCCTCCTGGCTCAGTTTAGCCCTACCATTTCCTCAGTATTCCACTCCAGTCTTCTTAGGCACAATAGGAGCTATTTGTGGAATCCCACAAGTGCTTTGCATTATCTTTGCTCTTAGGAGACAAATAAACAACGTGGTGAGACGTCTGGATCGGCTGACTAAGGACGCGGATATATTTGACTTGACTCACATAGGTTCGTTGACACTGACTAATACTTTGTATTAGGTCGGCCTCCCTGCCCAACCTTTCAACAGTTCGCTCTTTGTTTTGGCAGGTGGTAAACATCAGGTTAAAAACCGTCTTCAGGTCTTTGATATGACTATAATGTCTGCAGCCTAGAGGACACTATTCATTCCATATGGCCATGACCAATCTGTCTTCCTTATCATTAATTTCTTACTCAACTATCAGTTCTTTGCACCCTCTGCAGGATACCAATTTGTACGCTGAATGTTCAGAATTGCACAAAGTTTTAACATTTTGAATCTCATGTCTTGTTACAGAAACAGAATTAAATTTGGACTGACAGAATATTTTTTCTCCCTGAAAATTTTTGTAGTCAGCAAACATTTATTCAGGTTTTGTCGAGTCACTTTGAATCGCAGCAGTTTCACTGTCATCGCACTAAAACTCAGGTACATGAACACAGGCACCTATCCTCTCAACTAACAGTAAATGTCAGGTTGTTGTTTTGATTGGTACTCTGTTATACTTGGTGCACTTCAAGTTTAGCCAAAAGCTCTAACTCGTTTACTTACACACTAGTCTCTGTCTCTGCTGTGGTGTAACCGAAACCAGTCATTTCAACCCCAACACAGTAGTTTAAAAACAAACCAGCATTAATAGCACCACGAGAGGAAGAGCCAATGTAATAATGTTCGGCTGGCAGGGCAAACCGTCTATCTAAATTGTAATCCCATTTCACAAGGCTGTGAAACCTGCAGCCCAAGTACAAAGAAGAATGGGTGTCTGTTCAGTTTTATTCTTAACCATGTTACCTCAAAAGATTGGACATATTGCTTCTCATGAACAGAACAGGAAGAACAAGGATCTTCTGGATGATGAGTTTCCAATCTCCAGGAAAGCTGGGGTGTAAACAGGAACAAGCATTAGGAAACACCCAAGCCTCAGTGGCAGGGCCCAGCACGCATTATTAGCACAGACATTAAACTAAACATTGAGACTCTGTCTTTTCTCACTGTTGCCAAACAATGCCATAACTCATGCTAGATTAAATGGACACCCAATGGCCAACTAACCAACCACTATTCTCATGAGTGGCCATAGTGTTTTATATAAATGGACAGCTTTTTTCCTCTTACCCTTTTCATGCAGGGTGTGGAATTGTACAGCACACAGGAAGGGAAACCCACACACCGTTTAAATACTGGGTCGGCAATTCCAATAGAATAAGTGAGAGGCTTACGTTTGTTTATAATTCATCTTGGAAAATATAGTGTCAAGATATTCTTTTACGTGCAATTGGCAAGTCGGAGAGGACAGAGTTTATCGTCACCTTTTATCCAAGCTCGTGTGTCAGAGGCCCCTCTGTCATTTTACTATTTCTTAAATGGTGTATTTCCAAGACTACAGAACAGAAGGTTTTTTTGAATGCCAATTATCTCTACCTCTTATGAGTACCATCATTTTGGATGTTAAGTTCACTCAAACAGAACTAGATACCAATGGTTTTCATTGCCTTGTGCACGTGCAGAAAGGCAGCTGCCAAACCAAAATTTACCGGGCCCTGCTTAGTTGAGTGGGTTTGGGGCCCTTTCCTTCACTCATAATCTGAGACATTTCTCCCTCACCAGCAGATGTCTGTTGCCATAGCTGCTCTCCACTCACTGCCATCTTTTCCTTTAAAGTGTCAGATTCAATTCACTCAGACATTTTGGTGTCTGCTTAGGGACACGCTTGACAGTCCCTTACACTTTTGCAAGTTAAGATGGCGATGTCATAGGAGGCACATGATGCAAATGAGCAAGAACAGACAAATAGATGCATTCTGCTTTTTGCAAGTTATAACATATTCATGTCATTAAGACTGTATTTTACTTGGCACTTTTGACAATCACTTATCTATGGGCCCATTGTCGTTGTCTGGTTGTATATATTTACCCCTCTTTAAAAAGCAGCAGTGATCATTAACTGTTATTCATCTTTGCTCTTATCAACTTAACAGTAACATAATCTTTCATGACCCAAGTGCTGGTAAAGTACTTATAAAATGTGCTAGTCTGACACCTGTGGTCAGTTGGCCAATGGGAACAAATTGGATGTGCAAGAAAATTAGTAATTTCAATGAAATTGTGTATTGAATGTGCTTATTTACTTCTCATAAAATATGAAAAATAGATAATGTACAGTGTCTATTATTGGTGTGCTTGGCATTACCATACACTTTATGTTCTTGGTGTGCATGAACTTGAAATATAGCTGGTCAACTATATTTATGTATTTGACTATACGAATAATTTGAACAAACTCATAATTTTGCATTCTTGGACGTGTAGGAAATCACCACCTTAAATACAGATGGGTGAAAAATTAAACGAAAACGTGAAAAATGAATGGGGAACAGGATGACAATGCCCTCATCCAAAGGGCATGAGGGGTCACTGAATGGTTTGATGAGTATGAAAATGATGTCAGTCAGTCACCAGATCTTTCAAATTGGGAAAGTGGTCTCAGACCTTTTAGATATTTAACAGTGTGAGGTACATTTATTGTTAAGATTACAGCAGATACTGTACAGGAGCACATGTTCCCATGGGTCAACCACTGATTTCAGGCAGGTGCTAAATGTAGACTATTGTCATTGTTAAATATGTTTTGCCTTTACGTGCAATACATAAACAGATTATACTAATTAACTAAGATTGGATTATTTGCCCATACTATAAAGATCAAGGGTTTCTCAGTGTCTATCCTGTGTGTATGTGTGTGTGTGTGTGTGTGTGTGTGTGTGTGTGTGTGTGTGTGTGTGTGTGTGTGTGTGTGTGTGTGTGTGTGTGTGCGCGTGTGTGCGCATGTGTGTGTGTGTGTGCAGTGTATTGGCTGGCTACAATGGCACCATATTTGCCTATGGCCAGACGGGCAGTGGGAAGACCTTTACCATCACAGGAGGGGCCAAGTGTTACAGTGATCGAGGCATTATTCCCCGCACTCTTTCCTACCTGTATGAATGCTTCAGTCAGGTCAGCACAGCATGGTTTGCCTTTTTTTTTTTTTTTCAATTAATTTAAGGTTTCGGATTAACTGGTAAATACTGATCACACACATTGATAAACACAAGCTAGTTAGTATCCTAGTGGATCTCTCTACCATAATTCTTTTCATGTGCTGCATAGCATCTAAATTTAAATATTTGCCTTTTGCCAAATGTCATCTTTACGTGCCCAGCCCAATTATATAAACTACATTTTTGCTCCACAGGACAGCAGTATGGTTTATACCACACAGATCTCCTACCTGGAGATCTACAACGAGATGGGCTATGACCTTCTGGATTCCCGACATGAAGCCTCTCAACTGGAAGACCTACCGTCAGTGTTCTTGTCTTTGCTTTTGCTACACTGATGCTTCAGGAATGCAGTTACTTCTGAAAATGTTGACAATTAGAGTCATACAGTGTAGTGTTTATTTTACTTTTCGTGATTGCACTCATGAGTGCATGTCTTATTTTAAAATTGAGAAGACCAATCAACACTGGGTCCATTACTGGGCTAAGTCTTATTCCTCAACAGCCATTTGTCAACCTGGCCTGGAGTCACTGTGTGGTGAAGTGTGGAGACTCTAGTATTTACCACCCCACAACGAACTGCCAACTGACTTAATGAGACTGTGGGATAGCAATGGATGTGGTCAACCTGATGGCAGACTCTGCCACTGGAGTGGATAGCAAGTGGGTCATGTGGAGAAATAGTTTTTCATAGCTGGTCACTGCTGCAGCTGGTCTGAGGGAAATTAATTTTTTTATATCCAGCTACCTCTTTTTTCACTCATTTCCTGTTGTCCTTTGTTGCTTCCCTCTCTGCCTTTCCCATGTCTTTTTTACTTTCTCTTTGTTTCACTGCTCATCTTGTTTCATCCTCTTTATTTTGTCAATCTTTCTTTGGAATTATAAATTCCATCTGTCTGGAGATTTGTCTGTCAGTTGTCTTACATTTTTATTTATTTTTTGCCCTTTTTTTGTCATACTCAATACTTTGGACTTCCAGGTGGGACATCATCTTGGTAAATCATTTTGGTGTTTGTCCTGTATTTTCTCTTACCAGTTCCATTTATTTTTTCTCTTCTTTTGCAGAGAATCCAGTTCAGGGTTTAGATACCCACAAATCACAGTCTTCTGCAAATAGACAGTGCCCGTCGTTAACCATGCTGTGGCCACACTTGCTGATTCAAGGAGAAGCTGTGGCACTGACAAATTGCTCTCTTTGACTGTTGGGCTGTTTCTGTCTTTCACTGACTACAGTACCTTTTCTCTTCTTTCTGACAGTCTTGCACTCTTTTTTTTCATGTTTTACTACTTCTTGCCTCTATCTGTGCAATATTTCTGTCATGCATTCAGCATTCCACTCCCTAAATGCCAAAAAGTCTGTAAATGATCTTGTAAATTCATTTATGATCTATATCATTGTTTATATTTGTTTAAAAATACAATAATCAATTCCTATTTAAAGTTGAAGGGGCTGTTTAGGAAAATAACCCTGCCAGGACACATCCTTTAATCACATTAAGATTAATACTGCTTTATCAAACTACCTCATTTACCCACACTTGTTGACACAATTATCTGCATGTGTTCATGTGACAGCCATACTGTCACAACCTCGTGGTGTGATGGAAATGATGTGGTAGGATCATAAATGTCGTTTCAAACCCATCTGTTCAAGCACACTGCACACTCAAAAAACAATCACCTGTCTGTTTTTAAAAGCAAGCCCTGTCTGTTATCAAGTTATGAACCCCTGGATAGATAAAGCACATTTGTTGAACTGGGTCGCAGCGAGGCTAAGGTAATGGGAGGAAAATAGATGGCATAACTGACATAGGTAGTTTTTCGTAATTGCTTCAGTGTTGAATATTTAGATTTTGACTGGATTTGTCATGCTTTGTCATTTTTTATTCATAATCTCAAGTTTATTTCAAGTTAAGTTATTATGCTGGAATTTCCTCTCACAAAGTTATTTTTTCTTTTTTCAGAAGAGTAATGATCATGGAGGATCCAGACCAGAATATCCATCTCAGGAACCTGTCACTGCAGCAGTCAGCTAATGAGGAAGAGGCGCTGAATCTACTCTTCCTGGGTGACACCAATCGTATGATTGCAGAAGTAAGAAAAAGGGGAACACAGGGATTCTACAATACACAGCAGAAATGTATATCGTGAATTTTTAAGTCAGACACCATAACTGCGGTGTTCTTAGTAAGGATAGTAGACAGTATACAAAAATCGATAACCACTCCCAGGGTAAGTGTGTTTTGTCCATAAATGCAATATGGATTCTAAAGCTACCTTAGAACCCTTCTAAAATATTATTTTGGTCCCCTGTGGTCCCTTTTACCATGTTTTTCATAGTAGTAAAACCAAGCATTCTCTTTGTAATTTCTGTTTATGTTGTGGTGGGTTTTTTTTCTATACCCACATTGATGAGAGATGTGGTGGGTAAGCTTTTGCTTTGCAACCTGAGGTTTGGCGCAAAGGGCTGATCTCACCTTGTTTACTCTTGTTGCTAGTTTGTAAGTAAATAACAGATAGTAAAAGTGATCTGGATAATCAGGTATTTTAAAGTCAGTTTTTGATGTGGCTGGGATTCTTCCATGAAACAAAACCAATACAAAAGAAATAGTTATGGGATCTACGATGGAATTTCTCTGGAACTCGGAAATGGGTTTAATAGCTAGTACCTGTCACTTACTGTCACCTACACTACTTTTGTAGTGTATGAGAAAATGCGTGTGCCAAGTGTTGCACATATTTCACTGAACATGGCCCATTACTAATAAAAATATTACATTTTTTTTGTTTTACCTTGAGTACACACTCCCAGTGTCCACTGCTGTCAAATATGTTGGAATATTTCAGTGGAAACACATTCCTGGATGTCACATTAGTCTGTTTATTAAGCAGTAAAGGCGTTGCAAAGCTCTGCAGGGAGCCCCCAGCATACTCCACCCACACAGAGACTTTTGTGAAGTCTCCACTCTGGGACTTTTTAACAAGAATATTTCTCTTGAGCCTGAAGCAAACAAAGAACCATCATGGTAAATTTATCACTGCCAGAATCATCCCAGAAGTCCTTGCTCCTCATAGACCTCCGGTAAAGTTAACAATAATGCCTCCTTTCTTCTCTTGCTCCCAGCCATGTGGATAAAAGATGACACATCCATTCACGCCACACTCAGCAGACCATGAGCTCACTCAATTTGAGATTTGGCAATCCCCTATGCACTTGGACAGGAAATAAAATACACTTTCTCAACTCCTCACCCTTCCTTCAAACCTGATTTAAGAAACATTTCCTCTCATCCGTTTTTTTTTCTCTGCATCCTTGTTTCTTCTCTTCACATCATTGGGGATGCATGGCCTGGACCCCCCCAGCCCCTCTTTATACTTCCTAACTGCCTTCTGAACTTATGGGAGGTGATCAAATTAAATTTCACTCTTAATCTTTTGAATCTGCAGTCTCTAAATGTTTCAGGGTTTGTAGCACTAGATTGCCCCTTTATGCTGACCCACTTCATCACTGTGTGTGGTCAGCATGTGGTCAACTTAGAACACAGAAGAGTAAAGGAAATGACTCCAATGAGGTTGCATTGTCCTACTGTTTTTCCCGAACTAGAGCATATTTTAATGCCCCTTTGTAGACACTATTCCTCTGTGGACATGCACACCACTTTGTGACCATTTAAATATGCACACTTTATTTGATGTGCTCTTGTCTGTACATTTTTATGCCGACAATTATTCTTGAACTCCTAAAAAGAGAATCCTATATCATGTTTGGTGAATAAAAAATAAAAAGTTGAAGTTATAATGGTGCACATTGAACACACATCTCCAAAACTGTCTCTGCTGGTGCTTAGTCTTGATAAATGCCATGATAAAAAGGACACAGTAAAACACAGCAGCAAGACACATTGTACAACGTAGGATTTTTTAAATGTTAAAGCAAACTTAAGCAGGTTAATGTTAAAGTTATAAAAAATCTTTACACTGCTTGTCTTGTGGTGATTGCTGTTTTTTTGTTGAGCAAACAGGAAATGTATCGTGCATACTAAGAACTTTGCAAAATCAGCAGTTGAACACATGAGTAAGGTGATGTGTGATTAAACGCATTATAAAAGAGTATAAAAACACCTGCTGGGTGACTGGCAATTTAATAAAAGTACAGTGCAGGACACTTTTCATGGTTTTGCCAGCATTTGTTTGGTGTTGGTTGGTGTTAATAGTAGGACTGATTTTGAAACTATCAGTCCTATAACATTTCTATAACATGGACACTCTATCTCTAACCTTGAGACTTCATGCAGTCATATTAGTTATGTGATCCCTTGTCATCTAGGGGCTGCTTCATATTAATTTAAGGAATACCCTGGGGAGCAAACATGGATGTGTGAAGAGTGAAGGGAATTTGGATTGAGGAAAGAGATGACAGCAATGGTTTAAGATAGTGAAGGATCTGTCATAAGCTGTCATGACCCTAACAGGCAGGTTTTGGCACATATAAACCAACAACAGGTCTGGGTTGGGGCACCTTTTTAGGCTGACTGACCTGGAATGTCTATGATAATGTTTTCAAGCAGAGAGAAAAAGGCAGTCATGTCCATATCAAAGGTCAGTGATAATTCCATAGAGCAAAAGAATCTCAGCCTTGATAAGAAGCTAATCCAAGTCAAGATCTACTGTATCATCAGGATAATTGTTATTTACAACCACCATGTGTGTTCAAGCTCTGGCAAAAACAAAACAAAACCAAAAGAGGTCCATGATCACCACTTTGTCAGTGAATCTCCATTCCCTCTATTTATTCTCTCAGTTAGGACCCAATGAGTAACCCATCCTCCTCTAGTTAATACAGCTTGTTTGTGTAGAGTGACTCATACTCTAATTCTGTCTCTTCTTGGTCTCAACCTGACTTCTGCTGTTCCAATGACCATCTGAAAATCAACCTCAGCTTTTGTAAAGTCGCCACATGTTTACTGCTCATCAATTACACATGGTGTGGCTTTGATCTTCAAATCAGCGGAAGCAAAAAAAAAAAGAAAGAAAAGAAAATGAATCCAATGAAACATGTTATGAGTTATTTGAATATGAAAATACCACGGATTGAGAATAAAATTCTCCAACAATATTGCAGTATTTTCAAAATGTTCTCTAACTACTCTTTCTTTCTGTGATATCCAGACTCCCATGAACCAGGCATCCACACGTTCCCACTGTATTTTCACTGTCCACTTGTGCAGACGCGAGCCGGGCTCAGCCACCCTTCGGCGCTCCAAGCTCCACCTGGTGGACCTGGCCGGATCGGATAGAGTTAGCAAGACTGGCCTGAATGGGCAGCTGCTCACTGAGGCCAAGTACATCAACCTCTCCCTTCACTACTTGGAGCAGGTAACCACTTCTGGAACTTCATTTCTCTATTTGAAATAATAAATTGTTTGAAGAAATATAGAAGAAATAATGTATATATGTATGTATGTATGTATGTATGTATGTATATATATATATATATATATATATATATATATATATATATGTATGTATGTGTGTGTGTGTGTATGTATATATATATATATATATGTGTGTGTGTGTGTGTGTGTGTGTGTGTGTGTGTGTGTGTGTGTGTGTGTGTGTGTGTGTGTGTGTGTATATATATGTATCCTCAACCTGCTAACCATAATATATAATTATGTAATAACCATATATATATATATATATATATATGTTAGAAGTTTGACTTTGACTAATGGTCATCTTGCCCCTACTGTATAATCAGTAATGATGCTGTTAGAAAGGTAATTGCATTGTCTTTCAGACATTAGTGTATGTTACTATCAGGCATTTGCTACCTCCACGTTTGTCTTCATTTACATGCAAACCCTTTTAATTTCTCTCTTCCTCAGGTGATCATTGCTTTGTCAGAGAAGAATCGCTCCCATATTCCCTACAGAAACTCTGTGTTAACATCTGTGCTTAGGGACAGCCTTGGGGGCAACTGCATGACGACCATGATTGCCACTATGGCAGTTGATAAGAAGAACCTTGATGTAAGGATGGGCATCTCAATGCCATTTTCAGACACATTATCATTTAGATTGCCAAAAAGTTTAGGAGAAATAGGGTTTTGGAGTGAAATAATGTTACATGCCTTTTGGCTTTGTTAGCTACCTATGTCAGCAGAAAATATACATTTTCTCTCCTGAAACCTCATCTGAATTTTCTGGTTATTTAAACCAAACAAAAACAATATTTTATTACATTTTAAGACATAAAATATTTTTTTGGAGTTTTGTACAGTATTATTTCCATCATAGAAATGAATGAAAAGCTGTGCACTGTAAAGTAAATATAGATTGTGAGAATTTTCTCATATTTAGTGAGTCCTTGCATGTATTTACTTCAGCAAATGTATCAAATAGTTCTAATTTAAGAAGTAGGAATTAGGAGTCATAGTTGAATAAGACATTTTTTAAAAACTGTTGTCTTCAGGAGTCCATCTCTACATGCCGCTTTTCTCAGCGCGTGGCTCTCATTAAGAACAAGGCGATATTGAATGAAGAACTGGATCCTTCCCTGGTGAGATGCCAGACACGACATTTCAGCATTCACTACGAATACCATAGGTTAACCACACAATCACACCACAGAAGCATGACTTAATGTGCTGTTTCATTATGACCAGACCCTCCTCAGATTCCAGACCTTAACTTGATCAGCGAATGACTTGAATCCAGCTTCTAAATATAACTAACAGTAACCCACCATGTGATTAAGTGTCCTCTATAAGTTACCATTACCAAATTAATTTTTCCAGTGTCAGACAGTGAATCTGAAAGAAGCAGTTTTCCACCTTCTGCATGTAGGCGTCTGTCCGTCTTGAGCTATTTAGACTACTCACGAGTCTTGTTTACATTCTCTCTGTGTTGTTTACATGCTTTCAATTCTGTTATGGCATATTTTATCCTAATATCTGACAGCCTCCTGAGAAAGCATCCAGGTGGAGACTGGTGTGTACTGTATATATGTCTTTACACACATTCATGCAAGGAAGCACAAACTGCCAAGAATGCAATCACATAGAGCAAATTCTGGCCAGATGTTGTAGATCTGAGGACACAGTGTAATATTTTTAAAATGAGAGAGGGCAATCTGTTTACTTTCAGTAATTGTATTTAGTATCTATATACTATAATTACATTTTCATTTTAGTAGGTTAAAGAGGCCATTGTAGGAGATATAGAGCATAGAACGTTTTGGTCAGAAGTCCTTGGATTGTTGCAACGTATGTGGTTACTGAAGCCACTCAGCAGTTTTTCACATACAATACAGTAGACCTTGCACATGCTTGCCTTGTTATCTATAATGACTTATAGGAAATAACATTGTCTGAGCAGTTTGGCCAGGTTAACCCGTAATGATGGCTTTTTTCCTTCGCTTTCTCCCTATAGAATCTTGTCACATCTTCCCCTATGGTAGTATGCCAGAAAGCAGACCTGGTAGTTAATCTAAAGGCCCTTTGGGGGATATAGAGTACAGTAGTAAGTCATCACAGCTATATCTGCTTCCTCCCCTCCCACCCAGATCTGCCTCAGGATCAACTGCTACTGTATGACTGCTACTGAGACTTGGCTGGCCACTTGCAAACCCTACAGAGGTATTTTTAAGAGAGTCTGCGGCCAACCCCGTAATTGTGACAGTGTCTGGCAGCGTCCAGTTGGGTCCGGCACAGTTAAGGCTCCAGGAAAACCCAAACTCCATGGGCAAACTTCATGTCTCCTTTTATGGCTTTTTAGTGTGTTTCTCAGTTTGTTCGTTTTTCCTATCTCTCTGTCTCTCCCTCTATATCTCTCCCTGGTTTACTGAGAAAAAAGCAAAACCAGCAATACATTTGGCAGATTAGAATTATGTCATTTTTTGGGAGTTATGGGTGACACTTAGAATCCCATTTTGAGTCTGTCTATTGGACACACTGGCTGTGGTAATTGATCTGAAACCTGGAGTCTGCTTCAGTCATTCAATCAGTGTTTACTGCATTAGACCATACACTGTTTGATTGGTTCTATACTGTAGCCTACAGGCTACAAGATGCAATTCTTCAAAGCCTGAACAGCAGGAAACCAGCCAGATCAGACAAAACATACAACATGGACAAGGAAAGAATGAGGTGTTGAAAGTGACCTGTTATCATAAAGAAGTCAGCCACAGTGACCACACCATATAAGGTTCTCTCTCTTAGCTCCTCTAAGAGCACTAAGGTCAGTCTTAATCCTCCCTTTAGACCAGGCAAGATACATCCACCATCTCACTGTAGCATTTACTTCAACTGTGTCAACTGAGCATTTTGTGCAGGAGTGCTTACTTTGAGTTGAGCTAAATCAATCTTATGTTGAGCTAAAGGTGTTGTTATGTAGTTAAGCAGGGGGTAATAGGAGACTGAGTGACCCTCACCAGAGAGACCTGTTCAGCAAGCAGGTGTGAAAATTCCAGTGGGTGGTTGCTCTCCCTCAGTCCTTTATATGTCTCATCTAAGTGGCTGCCATTTATTAAGACAGAGGGGAGTTTGTAAGTGTAGTGGTGTAGTGCAGTGCAGTGCTGCGCTCCTTACTTTATTTTACAGTTAGTGCCATTCCTAAATTGTGCCATGCATGAAACATAGCCCATGTGTTAGGGTGTAGTGGAAAACTATGCCTCCTCTTCTTTTGTAAAGAGGTCACATAGCAGCAGCGTGTTTGCCAGTGGCATACAACATAATACATAACCAGTGCTTACAGTATACTGTGTGAGGTTTTATGCACAGAATGGATAGTATGTATTCAAGAAGAAGAGGGATAATTTAAAGGTAGGCCTGTTTGTACAAGTTAGTTTAAATAGTTTAAAATGTTAATTATGTAAAATGTTTATAGTAAGTACAGACATACATGCAGTGTTATTTGCCCATCACCATAACAATCTGCATGTTGCATTGTTGCAGTGACATGGGTTTCAATACGATATGCTGACATCATCAGTCACTTGTCCTGAGTCAGTTTTTATTCAGAGTGTATGGAAGTCTGTTGTGGTCCTGTGGTACCAGTCTTGGCTTAGGGCTCTGAAATAGACTGCACCCTTACACTGACCAACAACTGGCGGTCAGATTTTGAGGATGCAGCTGGGAAAGTTACATAAGACCATGGGTTCCAAAAAAGATATACAGGGAGCGGCTCTGGTGAGGGATGGTCAGCAATGATATTCCATGTTAAAAAAATACGATATGGGGTGGATTAGGGGTGAAATTTTTGTTAAGTGAAGTGGCACTTACCCAAAACCACACTGCAGGTCTGTTTCTTCTCAGGAGCATCTCAAGTTGGCAGTGTTTGACTGTATGACTAGTTTTGTCTTTCCATTTGTTTGCTAGAAGTGGCACCTCTTTTCTAAATTAGATCACTCAGCCTGACCTTTGACTTTGATTTAGTTTTCACTGACCTTTGGCTCCCTAGCAACTTTGTGTCAGCACCCAGTCTACATTTTCTGTTGTATTTGCTCTTTCCCACTACGACAGTTCCAGTCTTTCAGACTGCTTTAGTATTTTGCAGTGTGGTCAAATTCAGCGGCAATAGTGAAGTGGGATTTATACTAAGGAAAGAAGTGGGTCATGTGAGAAAAAGGACAGTTGCCACTTGTTTTTCGGGTGGTTTAGTGTGTTGTTTTCTGGTTTAATTTGTGCTTTTTTTTTTTTATTACAACTGATATGGCTTCCTTTCAATAGCTACATCTTCCACTGATTTTGGTGTTGGCCTATTTTCCCTACCATTAACGTGTAATTGCACATCTCTATTTAGATGTAATGTATTCCCTTCTTGGACCAACCCCTTTTTTCAAGGGATTTTGTACATGAATAAATGCCCAGTTAACAACTCGTACAAGTAACTGCAGAGAAATAAAGCTGTAGTTTTTAATTAGATTAATCCGTCAGTAGGGGTTGTCTGTTGTGTATGTGACCCCTTTCACATTTAATCATAGCCCCTCAAGTTCAAGTAATGGCACACTGCTAGTAACTGCTTAACAGCAAAATAAGGATGCATGTCAAGTGGGCTCACCTCTAACCTCTTGCTCCAGTTGTAGACCCAGAGATTTAGAACTTAATCCCATTTAACAGGTGTATTGCACAAACAACAAAGAATTAAATATGAAACGCACTGTTAGTGATGTAGAAGTGCTTGTCTGGTGTTTACAAAAATAATGTGATTACTATCAGCAAATTATACATTTGTTCAACTAACCAGCATTTAATTTTCAAACAAATAAAATTTGCCTTTAAAATCTTGAACCACCTGTTTTAGTAAGTTAAACAGATGTACAATTGATTAATTCTTATAACTGTAATTGTAATTGTGTATATATTATTGTCAATGGAGCATTAAAACACAAAGCAAAACTAATACACCAATTTGAAATGGCTCTGTCCCCTTAGAAATGCTGTTTTTCTTGGAATCCAATCTTTATGGCTTTCACTGCATACATATAATGTCACTTCATCTATGATCTGAACTCACTTTTTAGGTTAGGTAGCTAGTCGCCTCCTAATC
Organism: Xiphias gladius; assembly: GCF_016859285.1. NCBI lineage: Eukaryota > Metazoa > Chordata > Actinopteri > Istiophoriformes > Xiphiidae > Xiphias > Xiphias gladius. The sequence goes on along the minus strand of NC_053409.1, from coordinate 5,093,371 downwards.
CCTACCTAGACTGACATGAGACTGACCTCTCAAAGCATTGACCCTTTCGGCAAGGAAAAAGAAAAACCACACATTTATCTCTAAAGATTAAAGGATATATGTCAACGAGGCCAGGACTAGACACAATTTTGTTCAGTGGATTCTGCTTTCATGCATCAAATAGCTTTTTGTCACATATTCTGTTTAATTAAAATGGCTATCAAGGGCCTACCTGTCCTGACTTGGTACAGAATGCTGTCCCAGATCACACACATTAAGACATTTATTACTGTCAGTATTCAGTGGAATGATGCTTTAGGTTTTTTATAAAAGTAAAGTCCCAGTCCCATCATATTGTCTCTCCTCTGATCATGATTTTTGACACTAAGTGATACTCTTGCTGTTACTTTCATTACTTGTTGTAAATATGGCTATCTAAGTACTGAAAAAGCCGTGTCTGGGCCTTGTGAGATATTTCGCTTTTTATATATACAGTAACTAGACCCGGACAGCGGTTACTAACAGCAACCAGCCCGTTGGCTCAGTGTTCAAGGCCTTAACCAAACATGTGTGGACAGACAGCAGCAAAAGGTTTTATGTGTTCTTTTTTTTGCCACCATAGCTGTTTAATACTATTTTATGTTTTGCTTCCTGCATTTTCTCGCTGGAGCATCCAGTTATCTGGAATCACTTAAGGTTGTCCTCAAAATGGATCAGCAAGATAAAGCCGCAAGATCATTTTCAGACGGATTGTCTCATCAGTTGGCAGTAGCGAAATAGTGTGTGTCTGCATGTGCTTGTGCGTGAGTGTGTGTCTTTGTTTTGTGCTGTAGGTTCAAATTCATTCATTTTTATATTATGTGTATGTGCACATACAGTAGACGTCTAACCCTGCTTTTTATGTGTGTATTTCAGCTAATAGCACGTCTGAAAAGGGAGATTGAGTCTCTGAAGGAAGAGCTGGCCATGGTGACAGGAGAGCAGAGAGATAACGAGCTAACTGTGGACGAGATCCAAAAGTACGTCACCTCCCGTTCCATGATTCCTCATCCTTTCAGTCCATTCAGTCTCTGAACATAACCTATACATTATTAGTCTACAGTGCATTCAGAAAGTATTCAGACCCCTTCACTTTTTTCACATTTTGTTATGTTGCATCCTTATTCTAAAACTGTTTAAAAGGAAGAGGAAAAACTGAAATGTCACATTGACATAAGTATTCACACCCTTTGTTATGACACTTGAAATTAAGCTAAAGTGCCTCCCATTTCTCTTGATTATCTTCGAGATGTTTCTATACGTCGATTGGAGTTCACCTTTGGTGATTTCAATTGATTGGACATGATTCTGAAAGGCACACAACTGTCTATATAAGACAACAATGTATATCAGAGCAAAAACCAAGCCATTAGGTTGAAGGAACTGCCCACAGAGCTCAGAGACAGGATTGTGTTTATGAACAGATCTGGAGAAGGCTACAAAAAAAGTTCTGCTGCATTGAAGGTTTCCAAGAGAACAATAGCCTCCATAATTCTTAAATGGAAGAAGTTTGGAACAAACAGTTCTCTTCATAGAGCTGGCCGCCCGGCCCAACTGAGACCGATGGTCACTCTGGCTGAGCTCCTGAGCAGAGATCCTGTGTGGAGATGGGAGAAAATTCCAGAAGGACAACAATAACTGCAACACTCCACCAATCTGGGCTTTATGCTAGAGTGTCCAGACTGAAGCATGTCCTCCGTGAAAGACACATAAAAGCCTGGTTGGAATTTGCAAAATAGCACCTAAAAGACTCTCAGACTGTGACAAAAAAGATTCTCTGGTCTGATGAAACCAAGATTGAACTGTTTGGCCCCAATTCTAAGCATCATGTCTGGAGGATACCAGGCACTCCCCATCACCTGCCAAATACCATTCCAACGGTGAAGCATGGTGGTGGCAGCATCGTGCTTTGGGATGTTTTTCAGCAGCAGGGACAGGGGGAATGGTCAGGGTTGAGGAAAAGCTGAATGGAACAAAGTACAGAGATATCCTTAATGAAAACCTGGTCCAGAGCGCTCAGGACCTCAGACTGGGCCGAAGGTTCACCTTCCAGGAGGACAATCAACCTAAGCACTAGGACAATGACCCTAAGTGGCTTAGGGACAACTCTGTGAATGTCCTTGAGTGGCAGAACCAGAGCTCCAACTTGAACCCAATTGAACATCTGTGGAGCAACCGGCAAATGGCTGTCCACCAACGGTTTCCAGTCCACCTGTCAGATCTTGAGAGGATAAGCAGAGAAGAATGATTGAAAATCCCCAAATACAGGTGTGGAAAGCTTTTTGTGTCATACCCAAGAAAACTTTAATTGCTTCCAAAGGTGCCTAATCTAAGTACAGAGTAAAGGGTCTGCATACTTGTGAATGTGATATTTCAGTTTTTCCTTTTTGATAAATTTTTGCAAAAATTTCTAAAATTGTGCTTTGTCATTATGTCATTGAGTGTAGATTAATGAGGGGAAAAAATGAATTTAAATGATTTTAGCATAAGGATGCAACATAACAAAATATGACGAAAGTTAAGGGGTCTGAATTCTTTCTGAATGCACTGTATGATGATAGAGATGATTTACACATAACAGATAAGGGGAGGCAACAAACTTGCTCAAAGTCCTCAATTAAATTAGAATGTTCTAGAGGAACTCACAGTAGGCCTTTTGCCACAGGACCACAGGGTGTATGCGTAGTATGTAGTATGTAGAGTATGTGTGTATTTGTGTCAAACAATTTGACCTCAGTGACCCAGTCATCTCAGGACATTACAGACATCTATAGTGCTGCATTGGCCTGAGCCTTCTAGGATGTTTAAAGTGTGCCTCAGACCGAGGAAGAGAGCAGACTCTTTTTTGGACTCCAGTTTGCATTTGTAATGCTCATAACCCAGAGATTCTTGAGCATATATATTTCATGATTTATAAGTAATTGGCTTTTGCCTAAAGCGCCTACATAACTTATGCTGTTGGCTATGAATTGATGCTGAGTTGAAGCCTCATTCACTGAGGGTAAACCAGATCTAATGGTTTCCCTGGGCTCTGATTCAGCTGGGGCTGCTTTATGTCCGCTCTTATACAAAAATGGCAGAGGGACTCTGTCAAGCAGGGCCAAAGTTCAGGCCAGAGGTTCCACTGAGGACTTGGCAAATCTATTGCTGATGTATTTACCGTGCCTTGGCCCCCTTAGTCTGCCTTTTTATTATTTCCTCTACCCGGGTGACTAGCCTCGACTTCCCCGTTTGCGGTCAAACTCACAGAGGGAACCTTTAATGATGTCTGCTATGACCACATTCACTGGACATACTAACTTTTTTGTTGCTGTTTCCTCCCTGGTTTATGCCTTGACTCATCTTGAATACTGAATGATTGCACATATCCTGGCTTATTTTTTGTCACATTTCCAACTGCACATACAGACGGGTGACAAATTAAAGGAAAAACCAGAATGTATGAGTGGAGAAAAATAATGAATGCAGCTGCTTCCACACAGGTGCACTGCATGGTACAATTAAGTTATTAACATTCAATCATGCCCTGTGGCATTTATCAAAATGCTGATCAGGCCCAGGCGATTCTGAATTTGTATCAAGATTGCAAGAGGAAAAGCTCTAAGGGACTTTGAGGGTTCATTGTTGGGGCACAGATGGCAGGAGCTTCAGTCACAAAGACTGCTCAACTGGCAAGTGTTTCAGTAGGAACAGTGACTGAAATGACTGCATTTAGATCTATGGGGAAGACATCAGGAAACGGTTGGAAAATGTGGTCAACAGCGCACATTTGATGACCGTGATGATCTCAAATTAGTGTGATATGTAAGGAGCAACTCTTCCTCAGGTGACTGAGAATGTTAGTGCAGGACATGATCAGACTGTGTAAGCTAAAACAGTCCGTTGACAATGACGTAGAGGGGGATATTATTGTAGGGTTGCAGTGTATAAACCCATCATTACAATGATGAATGTACATATGAGAGTTCTGTGGTGCAAAAACCATAGGCACTGGTCTACAGAGATGTAGAAAAAAGTGATATGGTCAGATGAGTCATCCTTCACCATCGACAAGAGGGTGAGTGCATGTGTGGCGTACACCAAGAGAATGTTGTAGGCCTAAATGCTTGACCCCTACAGAGAGGGGATCCAGTGGTTCTGTCATCCTGTGGGGGGCATTTTACCAGGATGGCTTTTCTTCCACTTGTCCCCATAAGGCTGGTTTATACTTCTGTGTAGGATCAATGCAGGGCCTATGCTGTAGCCTGCACCTTTATGGGCATGTCTGCATAGCTCTGCAATTACACTGCCAAAAAGCTAGTTGGCAGTGTAGTTTCAATGCCACTGTGTTGAATTTCTTTGTGTACCTGACGACAGAAACTGAGCGGATTATGTTGGACTTGGAACTAATAAAGGTTGAAAGTACTGCAACGCAGAAAAGACACAAGATGTCAGAGGAGGTGGTGTGTACAACCATTGAACTGATTAAGGCAGAAGGAGGGCAAATTTTTTATGCTTGTCCGGCCACTGAGAAACATGGACGAGCGGAGCGGACAAGCAGACCAATCACAGTTGTTGCGTTCTACGTTGGTCCAACGTGTAGTTACATTTCTTGGGAAGTGCACGTCAGGATGCAGCGTAGGCTACAGTGTTGGGTATTTTGCTATGCCGTACCCCTGGCATTGATTCTACGCAGGAAGATAAACTGGCCTTTAGAGGAAAGGGTCACTGCAAATCAATAGAAAGTTGTTCTAACTGATGACCTCTGTCCTAGGATGAAACATTTCTATCCTGATGGGAGTGGTCACTTCCAGGATGACAATACCCCATCCATAGGTCACTGAATGGTTGAATATTTGTGTTCCATCCCTCCAGTAGAGTTCCAGAGACTTTTAGAATAAATGCCAGGTGCATTGAAGCTGTTCTAGTGGCATGTGTTGGCCCAACACCTTACTAAGATACTTTATGTAGATTTTTCCTTTAATTTGTCAGCTGTCTGTACATCCTAAGACATACAGATTTTTGTCTTTCCAGAAGCCTACTCTGCTGCCTTCAGTGCTGTATCAATTAATTTCCATACAAGCTGAAGTCAATTTAAATTCTTTTTCTGAATACAATATTAGTTTGCTAGATTTGGTACATAACATATTGCCTCACACCTTGGAAAAACAATTTGGAAACTGTCAAGTTTTGGCATTTGAAAAATTAGATTTTTTCTCTTGCAAAATATTGTAAATGGCATTGAAGGGAATTCTCCAAAATCAAACTTATTTCAGGGGCTTGAGACAAGACCGCCACGTTTGTTTTAAGTCATTTTTCATGTAATCCTACTGTGTTTCTGCATAGAACATATCACAGCCGAAAATAAAAACCACACGTTGTCGTGCATACATTGGATCCGTCTGGATGGTTGCCTCCTTGTCTTTTCCAGTGGCTGGTTCCAGAGCATGAAGAACCAATGTTTGGATTATCATCTAGTGATAGTTTATCAACAGGCTGGACAGTTGAGCTGGAACACCCATTTAAGTAAATAGTTTTATTTGACCAGACCCCTGTTTTAAACATTAGAGGCACTCCTCAAATATAGATCTCTGTTTGAGTGCCTGTTGAGTGCCTGTCGAGCCTGTGCTAAGTATGATGTAGAAGGAATGTAACATGGAATGTGAAATTGGTTTAAGCTTTGATAGGTTATTATGCAGTCTGTATGTCTGTGTGTGTGTGTGTGTGTGTGTGTGTGTGTGTGTGTGTGTGTGTGTGTGTGTGTGTGTGTGTGTGTGTGTGTGTGTGTGTGTGTGTGTGTGTGTGTGTGTGTGTTTAGGTTGGAAGAGCTAGTCAAGGCCTTTCTGGATGACCCTGATCCAGGCGTGACACTGTCACTGGGAGCAGATATGAGAAAAATCCAGTACTGTTTCTCCCTGCTTAAGGTAATATTCACACTAGTCTCTTCATGTACAGTATTTGTATGCATGTCTCCCTGTATAACTCTATATGTGTTTATTGTCTCTATGTAGGCATTATTTCCTAATATTTGTTCTCCCTTCTCCTTTCCATAACAAGATCCACCATGCTAGTGTGGCAGCAAAATATATTTTCAGTTCAGGTTGCTATGCTAGCTAATTTAAAAAAAGATTAAGTTCTTTTAGGTAGGAAGGGATTGAGTTTTATCTTTACTGTAAGAGTGCATGACTAGAAGTCAAAGAAATAGAACAAAATTCGATCAGTGAGGTGTCAAAACTGATCTCTTCACATTCCCCTCCATCCATCAGCTCAACTGTGACCAGATGACCAATGACTTCTTCTAAATAGCTCCCCCATCCTTTCCTGAGAGATGCTTTATTTTTGAATGACCTAAAGTTTCCTTTCCTTTTTAGCTGGACAGCGGTCATCTTCACAAAAGCACCTAGCCACAAATCTAGCTACTTTTTGGACAAACCTCAGATACTTTCTGTGGCAGATAGTTGCCAAGCGCAAGGTCGGGCTTTCCCTCCACAGGCACACCTATCTATGTATCTCATTCAACTAACCTCAGTTACATAAATGTGGATGAGCTTCTAACTTTCCATCTGAGTGATAATTTTACAAGAAAATATAGCCGAAATTATGGCAGTCATTGTCTTTATCTTATGTTCGGTGATTTTTTTATAGTTAATACTACTGTAGATGCTTACTGTATTGTCAGATTGCATAGATATAATTGTATCACCTTACTTTCACAGAAAAAGCTGACAATTACATGTTCTTATACTCAGGCCTAAGCATAAAATAACTGAAAATCTTATGCGTAATTCTATTCCTTACCAATCAATGAAAACATACTTTTGTCTAGACAAAATCTCAGAGATATTACAATGTCTTACTCTGTAGCTTGGCTAGACAGTGAAAATATTTTATGATCCAATGAGTCCCAGTTTTATTGATTTTTCCCATGCCCTAAGTTAAGTCTAAACACTTTGTGTTTGCAGTTATTTACCATCTAATTAGATGCTAGGTATAATGTTGGCTTGAAATTGTTAATGCATGTATTTAAACCAGATCGTCTCAAGAATTTGCATAACTAGCTTAAAAAACTAAGCCTCTACCGTGGTTGAGGTAAACAAAGCATTTGAAGATGATACCTTCCGGCTCTGGGACGTGGGACAGTGATTTACATATTTCACTGTTTTCTGATATTTTTATACTAATTAATGTATTTTTTTAAAATGACAGATTAATCAATAATGAAAAGTAATATTTAACTGCAGCCCAACATAAAAAATATGGTGAAAATAAGCTGATGTACTAATCAGTTATGAATTGGTCTGTTGATATATAATCATGTAACAATCTTTGTAAAACACTTAGGGTTTAGACAAAATGTAAATATTGTATATATTTCCTTAAATGTTTTTTTTTTTATTCTTTGTCTTTAAAGAATTTGTTTATAATGTATCTAATATTCGGCAACTGATGCTCAGACTAAAGTAATCACCTGGGTGATTTGTTGCTTAATTTGTTGCTGTTGAACAAATGCCCAAATGCTACTGATTAAGGCCATATTTTTGTTTCCTGTTTATTTTTTAAAATTGGTTGTGTCTGGACATTATTTTATTTTGGCTATACACCTAATCCACTTACAATTTGTCATGGAGACTGCCATGTATAAATATTACATTTGCATGTTGTTTGCAAAATGTTGGGAGAAAATACCAATTCATAAAGTTTTTGTTTTTGGACAAAGTTAGAATTGTTATATATTGTATGCACCATTTCTCAAACAGCAGCTGATAGCCCACTGCTACCAAATGAGCATAGGGAAAACACTGCAATGCTCACACTGTTCCTGGGCTCTGGTTCGGTTGGAGTTGGAGCAGCCACCAGAAGCAGTTCCAGATCCCACTTAAATGTCTGTTTATCTCTCCTTCAGTTTGTTATGATCCGCAAACTCTATCTCCTGTTCAGTTTACATTCCTCTGAGCATCACCCCAGTCACACTCCAGTGATTCTGTTGGAATTTGGATCTGGTTTAAATTTAATTTCCTTTATCTTTGTTCTCAATACTGGCTAGCTCTTCCATGCTCAGCTCTCTACTTGTCCTTGTTTCAGGGTGATGTTCAAATACCAGAGTGCATGCCTGCAGTTTTATCTTCTCAGCACTGTGAGCTTAGATGTTCAGTGTGACCTCAGTGATTTAGGGCTGTATGTATGTTGTCACACTGCAGTGATGATATTAAATTGAAAAGCTTTTTCAAACCTGGAGAACATCAGCCTAAACTCCAGTGTCTTCTTCAGTGTGCTTCCATATATGCCCCAAAATTTCAATGATTTTCCAGCTTTAAAGACAGGTGGGAAACATGTTAAAGCACTGGAGTTTTTTCCATATGGAGCAGATACAGGAGAAGAGAAAGGTACAGAGGAGGGGTGAAGCTGTTCCCAGAAGTTCTGGGGGCATATATGGAAGGGAAAATCATTGAAATTTTGGGGTTCTATTGCAGATAGGGAAAAGAGGGGAATATAATTAATGTTGAGGGAATATCAAAGAATTTAGAAGAGCATTACTTTTCAGTATGGTGCCACGATGTATTTTCCAGCTTCTTTACATTCATGACATTAGATGGCTGTTTCCCAACAACAGTTTATTGAGCAATGATTTTAGGTCATTTAATTGCATATAGAAGACAGTTGTTTAAATACATAATTTGATTAAATGCAATTTTCAGCAACTAAAATGGACCAACATATTTAATTCTTTAAAATATTTAGATCCATATCACAAAAGGGGAAAAAAGCTTTCCTCTTAACTTACCTTAACAATCAAAAATCTTTCTTATATGTTTTTTGTACAGATAATGATTCTGGAAAAGAAAGGTGGAGGAAACAAGTGCAGTGATGGGCAAGAGTTACCAGCAGCAACAGTGAGGGAAGATGGAATTCAAGACAGCCACCAAAGCGCACCAACAGTGACCAAATTGAAGGAGATGCTGACTCAACGTGATAATGAAATCAGTATCCTTTGACATGCTGCAGCAAACTTTGTTTAGCTCTGATGACATATTACATCTGACTGCATTGAGTTTGGGGTGTTTAGTCTAGTGGTCAAATTAGACAATATGTGATGACATAATTTGCATGAAAATCTCTTTCTGCATGCTCTAGTATACTGATATATTAGGTTAGATAATTGTAGGTGATTCATGACATCACATTAAAATACAAAAACCTTTTTCTAAACCAAATGTGCTTTTTTTCAATGGTTTATAGATTCATAAGTTTTTTAACAAATAGAATAAGTCTGTTATTGACGATCAGGCTGGCTAAATTTGCTTACTTTTTGCTTGTCTAGCAGGATGAGAAATTTTGCTGCAGAAATGACGTTCCTTCTGTTAAAATTAATGACTATTTTACCATTCCCCTAAACAAGCTTGCAAGGTTTAGATAAGCATCATTAAAGTTATTAGTACTCATCTTTGCATGCACATCTAAGAAAATGCTAGTCCCCAGACATTATGCTGGATGCTCAAATATTAGCTGCACAACACATATATATAGCAAACATAGATAAGATTATCGTGCCATTACTGTTATGGCATTGATAAGTTTACTAAGACTGAGGCTGCAGTATGACACCACATTGTTTACAATGTAATTTTCAGAACAGTTTTAATGGCTCCCATTTGAAGCACTGATTTGCTTTACCTGTTCTGAGCTTTTCAAATCTCCCGTATTGTTTAGTGTATAGTGAACAATACAGTATAAGTTTGGGTGCAAAAGTGGCGCAGGCAAGTTCCTGCCTACCACCACAGAGACTCTGGGTTTGATTCCCTGTGGCAGTACCTCATGATGTCTTACCCCTTTGTGTAAATTTAAGACATAATAGACTCTTGTCCCTTTCACCACATCAGCAACCACTAATGTTCCTGCACAGTGCAGGGTGGAACTGAATAAGTGTTAAAGGGTAAAAGTTACAAGAAGCAGCTGACAACACTGTGTATCAAAGGGAAGCACACTGCAGTCTCCACCCTCCCGACTCAAACAGTGGAGTTAGCAGAGACTAGGAGTACAGTACATATGGAATTGGCATTCCAAATTGGGAAAAAATAGATCAAATAGATCTTAATCTAATGACTGCAGATAATCATAATTAATAGTAATCATAATTATGGTCCTTGCATTTTAATATTATATTTCTAGTTACTTTATGAGATTACTCTTCCCTCATCCCCTTTTGCTGTGGCTTACCATTAAAGCACAGCACAATAATTGGAAAAGGGACATGTCTGCTTGATTATTTATTCACAAAACCTCAGCTCTCCATAATAAATAGAATATGGTCATGCAAATGTTTTATTGTAGTATTACATGGACCATGTATGTGTAATGTGAAATTTAGTGTGTGTTTAAAAGCACATATTTTGGCAAGTCACGCAAATGCTAGTGATCCCATTGCCTTTATGGTCTTTCATTTTGAAGTTTGTATATAAGGTTGCAGTAGTCTAAGCTCTAAATCCCTCAGTCAGGGTGGTCTGTTTGTAGCATCTAACACTATAGTTTGGGTTGATCAACCCCTTTGGGCTGACACAATTTCCAGCCAGAGCCCTAATAACTATCTATATTAAGATCATTTCTATAATTTAAGTTTGTATCCGCTAGCTAAATCACCATGCTTTCCATGTCTGTATAAATGTCCAACCTCCTAAACTCTATTTTAAAAAACCTTTACTGGGAGGCTTTGGTTTCTGTTTCATAGGCCCACTGTTCCCAGACTGATGCTGACTCCTCACAAGGTTAATTATGGGAGAGTTCCCTATAAAACAAAAAGGTGTATCCCTACCCACTGTCACTCTGTGTTCCCATGCATGGCTGACTCTTCAAGGTAGTGGGGCACCTGGTAATTCTTAGTTGAATCTGCTTGGGTGATGGCACATCTACCACCAACATGATGACAGAGCAACAAGGAGAACTAACAAGGCAACTAACAACTAACACTGCTTTAAGGAGTAACATTGCAAATGCATTTGTAACACCACGGAAAAATGACTTGCCTAAATTTTGTCACGTCTTAATGAATACACTTAAATTCGGGGACCTTGGACAACAAAAACATGCAAATGGTATATTGGTGCATACTTGTATCAAGTATACAGTCTTTTTTGACAAGTATATCTATAAAATGCAGCAAGGTACACGATTGAGGATTTATTTGCAAATATTTCACTCTTAGTATTTGAGTTCTTGCCCTACCTGCCAAAGGAATATTTTCGTATCTTATTGCATATCCATGTCTTATTCTTTAAACTTAGCTTTGGGGTCTTACCATAGAGGCTATTTATTTAACAACTAAAGTGGACCATAGATGTAAATATTGTCTAATAGCAATGATCCAAGGACATAAAGTGGAAAAAATCTATTTTCGGGTAAAAAGGAGGAATTGTAGTATTCAAAACTAACACATTGTTTGGTTTTATTTTAACTTGGCCCTCATATGCTGTTGAATGTAGCCAAGAAAGATGTGGCTAATACTAAGTAACAACTGCAACGCAGAAGTTATCTCACAGTGTGTCTACTGCACTGGGAAGAGGTTTGTGAATTCTCTTAACAGCTCTGACCATTGTTCAGTGTGATTTCTTACGTTAAGACATTATTGTTCAAATTTCCCTTCAATCAAAATAATGGCATACAATGTGTTGCTCAAAGACACCACACTCTCCTCTTCCGCTAAATAGGAGTAGCACGGATGGGAACCTTTCTTTGGGTGGTGTTAGCGTTATTTTAGTTCTTACTGAAAAAATGTTATATTTAATAACTTTTGAAATCGGAATTCTATCTTGACATTTCAACATATAATGCCTTTAACCTCTTTTGATCTTCACAGTTTGAAAGTCAACAAACTTGATGATGTGTAAACTTCATTACTGAACCTATTATAATGTTCATGAATATGTAAATATATCATCTAATTCTACAATCAAAGCCAGGGTGGAGGGATTCACTGTTTGCTGGTTTCTGTTACCTGATTGTTACATTCTGAATCAGCTGTGTATCTTTGTAATCATGGCACAATTACATTTTGTACAAAACGTATTTGCTGTTGTGGTTGTAACATAATTTTGAGTAGACAGGTTTGCATTTTCTGTTTCCAGGGGTGGTTATGGTCACAAGTATCCACACAGGCTGCATCACAGTATTGCAAAATTAATTAAAAAAAAAAAAAAGTTCCTCAGCAACTTGGTGCAAGGATTATTTAACGCTATAGTGTATTGTACATCGTTTGGCTATACATACATACAATTAGTCCTGAGGAAAGGTCATGTAGTCATTAAAATTAAGTGTGCTCAGCAAATTTCATGGTAATCTACAAAAGTCTGATCATGATCATGAGATATCACGTGGGCAAAGTTAATATCTTGATATGACAGTGGCACTAAAGGAAAGATCACAGGGTCATCAGAAACATTAGGTTTGTACCTTCATGAGGGCAGGAATACACTCCAGACTTCATGTTAATCCAGCCAGTCCATGACAAGATATCCTGTCATGGATAACTTTTTAAGGGGAAATTTTGGTGACACTAGACAAAAGATCAAGGTTTCACAAAATTCTCTGAGGACTATGAATATCCATACCACTTTTAATGACAATCAAGACAAAAGTTACAACAATTTCTTTTGTTTGTAACTGCCCTCCAAAACCGACACATGTAATTTTCTGATCTGACACCCCTATTGGCAGGACAACATAATTTGTTAGTGCACTCCAAAGCCTTCAAATTACTATTGCAAAAGTGAAACCATTTTACGATTTCACAGCTAAGGTTATTGTTTTCTTAGATTTAGGCACAAAAGGGACTTGGTTTTATTAGGTTTGTATCATGGTTTGGGAAAAAACTTCTACTTGGTTAAGGTCAGGGAGTGATCAAGTGTGAGTTTTTAAGTGTGAGTTTTTGTTTTTTTTTATCCATCCATCCACCCTGACATCCTCCCTCTGCAGCCTTTGTGGCTCTATGACAACATCGCACTTCCTCCTCCTTTGTTCCTGAATGATGAGTCACAATTCCTACTGCCACTAGAGGGCTTTGTCATTTGAACATAAACATACAGTACATTATGTCATTAATGGGTATTTCCTGAAATTACCAATAATGTTGATTTCTTTAGAGGACGGGCTTGTGGTTGTCGAAATGTCGTGTTCTGAGCCAAAATATTGGAAAAATATGTGGTCAGACTGGCACTAAGTGATCAGCCAACTGGTCCCCAGGCTAGAGGCAAAGACGTAGTAATGAAAAGATACAAGAAGCTCTCTCTTGAGATACTGGTTCAGATTCTTTTTACTAGAAGACACTAGACAGCTACTATTTAGTGGATTTTCTACTAGTAGCGTCACTCCAATAGTTTTTGCTTTTAGGACACCTATACTGCTTAAACCTTCCTCTAATGCTGTAATTGTAATCTCGCATTTTAAAAGGAGGACAAAATGTTCTCCCTTAAATTCTTTGTATTACTTACCATGAGCAATTTGTGGCACCACTGAGACGGGCATTGGACATTTGCCAGCTGTGGTAATTTTAAAGACATTTTCTTTATTTCCTGTGATGTCTGCTTTATTGGGCAGTATAACAAAGAGAGATGGAGAGGTTGCACATCATGAGCTGAGCTTGACAACAACATTTTGAGCGCATGGCATGTGAAGCAGCCCACAGATCTATCATGCAACCCCCAAGAGAAATTTTCATCTTATACAACAAGACTATGGTAGTGATTCAGCATGAATGAGGATATCAGATGCCAGATGTCTCGATGGAAAAACTTGGTGAACACAATTTGATGTAAGGACTTGTATGAAACAATGACACAGGAACCACAGAACAGTCAAATTTTTCTGTAAATTCTGGCTTCTATAGGTCATTTGCAATTGTGATGGGTTTAGATTTTGGCAGTGTTGTGAAGACTGCATGGTTGGTTTCTTTAGATATTGTAATTGCAGACTTGATTCCTTCATGTTATTGTTCCCACTGACATCTCCTTTGTATTGGCTGACAGGAATATAAATTAACTTCTCCAGCTCCTTCAAAACTAGAGTATGTCCATTCATCATCCTAAATAATGACAGTATGACTTTTTTTTAGTTTGAGCATTCCAAATTATCTAATGACTATCACAGTTTCACTTTGGCCACAACTAGATGCCTGCAAATGTCATGATAGAACCATGCTTGAAGAGGAGACTAATGTGTGATTAGGCCATCAAACACACATCCACTTATAGTGGAAAAGCAGGATGCTGGAGCTGAAAGAATATTTTATGAGATTGTAATGTTTTATTCATGTAAAGTAGGTAATGTATATGAGGGTCAAAACTAAAGGTTACACAGGCTTTTTTCACAAGCATACTTCTTATAAGCAGACTTTAGCTAAGCCTTTGCCCCTTTACCTGCTAACCTGTGACAAGCTTTGATTTCTTGTTTTCTGTTGACATCTTAAAAGCAATCTCTGCAACTTTTTGCGAAATGTCTTGGTCATGTTTTTCTTTAGACAGTTTTTCCATGCAATTCCAGTTCATACGATTACAATTTCCCCTCTGTTAGCAGTTCTGATTGCAAAAAATTGCCTCTGCTTGCACTGTCTTCTCCTTTCTCACCAGTGGTGTAAACAGCCCTGTGTGAAAGTCACCGTACAAGTCTACAAGTGGTGTGCTGAAGCATAGCAACCAGGCGTCTATTTGATAATTGAATTTGAAAGTGCTGAATGCAATTGTGTTATTGAGCTATTTTCATTATTGCTAAAAAAAATATGTGGCCAGCTGAAAGCAGTAGGAGGCAGTTTATCAAACATAGAATATTACTGTAGAGTTGGAAGCAGAGTACAGTACATGGAGCAGAGGAAACAATTATAGTAAACTGTCTTCTTGCATAGAGACACTGCATATGGAGAAGTGAAATGTGTCATGGCAATAAAAGTGGGAACAGGATCTAAGCAGCATTTCTTGCCTTTTTGCCTTCTCTTGTAGCCAATTAGTTACTCTCTATCACACATGCACAAGTGCACCCAGATGTACACACACATCTACACTTAAACTCAAGTAGACAAACACTATATAACCTCATCAGTGGGAGAATATTTGGCGGAATCTTGGCATGGTCTCTGCAGCATCTCTGGCTCCTCGCTCTACTGATTCATCCCAGACCATGACATCTCCCCGAGCCTGTAAGGGTCAGATGCTGAGCACGTGTCAGCACTCTGCCATTATTAAAAGCCCACAAGAAGCCTGTTGCATGAAGGAAATCACTATGGATGCTACTGTACCTTCTTGACTTCATATAGTATATTGTCACTTTGTGCTACCTTTTCATAGCAATTCAGTCTGATAGTAACTCTGTTTTGAATATTTTGAAGAATAGTCTAGCTGTCCTCATATCATGAAAATTGTACTCAGGTATTCATGTTCACATTGTTATTTATTTGTACATCAAATTATGACATTGACCCTTTGATATGCATGTGCAATTGAGAGAAAGATCTATTTTTCATCGAAAAGGTTTTGCCCAAAGAAAGGAGAAGTAGAGTCCTTAGCTCTATGCCTGCAGGTATCCTAGTTAAGATGTTGAAGAAGGAGAAGAAAAGGGCCCAAGATGCTGCTGCCCAGCTTGCTAACATCACTAGTGGCCACGGCTTGGCCTCCCAGAGTGCTTCGAGGTTGTCAGCAAAGCTCCTGTTGGGGGAAAGCAGTACAGACACCATCTCAGCCAACTATGGAGGACAAGCTATGCAGTACATGAAAAGAGGTACTTTAAGAAGCTTTTTTTGCATGTCTTTACAAAGCAATTTTTATGAACATTTTGAATTGAAGAAAATTTAAACTCATTTTTAAAGGCTCCAGATGCGGTATGATAAGGATAAGGTGTAACATTCAAACCAATATTAAATGGCGTCCAAATTGAACTGCGACATAGTTTGGATATGTGGTGCTGCCCTTAGCATCTTCATGGCTCTGTTCAAGTGTTTCCAGATAGTGTTTTTAGCAAAACCTTGTGGGGGTATGGCCATATAATTAAGACACTGCATTAAAGGGTTGGTTATACCAAATTACAAAAACCATATTTCCTTAAACTTAAAACTAGTGGTATCTAGCCATGTAGATAGTCTTGTTTTTTTTTCCCTTGGTTTTGACATATCAGAAAATCTCAAAACAATGGCCCGTAAAACTGAAACAATCTGAAAAGTCAGATATTGTGTTTTATTTAATCTTTTGTCTGTTGTTGTTGTTTATAATTTGGGTGAACAAACCCTATATGATTGCACTATTTGAGCAGCATGGTGGATTAGTGGTTTTCAATGTTATCTCACCACAAGAGGGTTCCAGGTGTGAACCCTGCCAGGGTCAACTGTAGCCTTTCTGTGCGGAGGTGGCATGTTCTGTCTGTTTGTGAGGGTTTCTTCCCACCCCATAATACATACATTTTACGTATAAGGTAATACTCCTCAGAAATAGAATTGGCCCATTGCACTGCACTGTGCTCACTTCTACTAAATAGTAAGAACTGATCAGAAGCATTGCATGGGGACTAAAAAAGTACTGTATAAATTAAATGAAATTTTCACAGATGTTGACTCTATTAAATGTGACAGTCATTCATTCTGAGCTGGAAGAAGCAATGAATTTCCGATAAATTAAGTGCTAAGAGTAAAGTGAGTGATCTCTCTTGATTGGAATGTTTGCAGCTTCTTGTGGTAATGCTGATTTTCAGTGTGCTTTTTGAGGTTGCCTGAGTGGTATGACAAATCCTTGATTTCTGGATTTTACTGCATGGCGATTGTCTGATGTCCCAGAGCTCCCTTCATTGGCTTAATTCTAAACAATGTCATCAGTGGGATCAAGTGGCCCAGTGTAGTCATGTCAGTAAAGCATCATTAGACAGTACACTATATTAAACCTGTAATTTTTTGCTGATGAAAAGCTGATGATTTTAAAACCTATAATACTTACTGGAACATGAAGCAGGGAGCAGGGGCCAAGAATGTTGCACTGTAAACACAAAAGACACTATTCAGATGTGAGCGGGATAACAACTTTGGATTCACTACATTTGAGAAAATGTTAGCTCCATTTAGAGGCAGTATCTCTATGTCAAACGAAATGTCAAATACCTAATTTGTTTATATTCTTTTACTCTAATCCAAGTAGATATATCTCATATAGGTAAACATGCTGGAAGATATTTATAATGTTTGGCGCCATTTTTTGGCGAATATACACATGGAAACATGGAAATTGCAAATGTGATCTAATTAAACAGAAGCCTGTTTTCCACAGTTCCAGTAACTGGCAGATTACTGTTACATGTGGTCTTGAATTGAGTCTTGTAACAGTTTTGCAGCTGGTCAGGTTATCAGCATTGTAGTTGGGGTTGAGTGTAAAGATGAGAGTGCTACACTGGAAAATTCCCCAAATATGATAGTGACAAACACTAAGTAGGTATGAATGGACTCATATTTTAAATTCTTGAGAAAAATGTAAGATTATTGTCTTCACTGATTTCAACAGTGCTTTGGAGTTGTGAACTGAGATGGTGTTAAGAGATGACATCACTCTTAAACCAGACTATACAATAACTAAATTAGGTACTTTTGCCAACAAATTGGTGCTGTGTATTATTGTCCAATTTATAGAGGAAAACTTTCTACCCCTTCAAAAATTCCCAGATCCAGTAGTCCCTTGCTAGCAGTTACATGTCCACTCTGGAATGTCCATCCACTTTTATCATACTTCATGACAAATTTGTTTCTTTCTGCTTTGTTTGCAACTAACATTGTGAGCAGAACACACTTCCAACTCCATCAGCTGTTAACCAGCAGGGAAAGTGTGTTGTTGTCCAGAGAGACTCAGCACTTTGGCAAGAAAAAGCATTTAAAAACACATGGAGCAGTTCCAGAGATCAAAGAAGATCAGAGTAGACACTTCTTACACTTCAGTATTTCTGACTTCCACATTGTGGAATCTTGGAGCACACCTAGTATCAGGGATTTTTTGAAAGCACCAACTAATGCTGTGGTATCGAAAGTTTTTGCAAGAGGTCATTACATTCAGTTACATATTGAGTTTCTCTTAAATGCACTGAATGTGCAAAATATTAGGAACACAAAACTGACACAGTTTGTTTAATATATTATACTGTATTATATATCATATTTTTCACTTCTGGAGGGCTGATTTTCTGTGACCCCCTTGGAGACTCATAACCAAACTATATCTGTATCATCATTGTTCTTTACTCTGTCCTAATTTTAAAAAAAATGCAATACACTTATCCTTTCCTCATGCTCAATGGGTCATTGAATGTTTATGTATGTTTTAATTTAGGTTTAATCTGAGGGTTCTGCTGCTGTAGCCTACAGCCTCTATGGTTACAGCGAGGGTAATTGCTGTCCCCTGAAGATTAACTGTAAATGTAATGATGATGACCTTTCCATGGAAGCTATTCAGCCATGGCATATAATCGACTGTACCCTTTCTATAGTACATCCTCATGCGCTGGGCTTTTAGCTTTGTAAACACATAATAAAACAGGGACATTAGGGAGTTTTTTTTTTTCTTTCTGATGGCCGCTGTCTCTGTTGAAGCAGTCTGCACACATTACAAGATTTTTATTTCTCCATAATACCAGATTTCTACAATTAGAACTGTAAATTGCAAACAGACTACTCTGAGTCTGAGATGCTTCTGTGAGTTTTTCTGAGGTTAACTTATTGTCTACTTTCACAGGTACAAATGTACTATTTCTTCTTTCTGTGCTCTCTAAGATTGTTTTTATAGTGTAAAAGAAGGCTAATGATGGACAAGGTATTCCTGTTGTAATTCAGGCTGGTGATGATTTGGATTGACTTCACCAGGGCTGAAAGGAGACTTGAGACTTACAAGGAGAGTTAGATCTTAACGTAAATCCTGCTAGCATGTAATGAGATTCTGATGATTCAACCAGGCCCTCCACACGTTTCTGTGATCTTACCAGAGGCCTGAGACAATAGGGACATCTGAAGTAAGGCGAATACTACGGTACCCCAACCCTGCAGGAGGCCACAGTAGAAACATGCAGTGCACCCTGAAATATAGCTCTTTTTCTATCAAGCAAACAAGTTCTAACTACTTCTGCAAACAGTTAACAGTTGGTGTTAAACAGTATTCTTCTTTATTGAATTTATTGAACAGTATGGTCATACATCACATTGCTGGTATTTCATTCCTAGAATTTGTTCAAACAGTAACGATATTCACGACACATTCTTTCCCTGTAAAACCTCTGTGGTTTGTCAGCATGGAAAATAAGAATTAGGAAAGTTGGCCTAAGGTACATGTGATCTCATTACCCCACAAATTATTTTAGTACAACATAATATGATGTCATATCACTCTTAGATATTTCTGGAATGTTGCTCTTAACAAGAGCCGAATGGAGTGCGTTTCCCTCAAGAAACCCTCAAACTGATTTGTTGAGGTTGGCTCTTGCAACATATGCCTTTGAGATGCCTGCTGGTTTCAATCAGGACTTTCCAAAAATAAAGAAATAAAATTCCTAACTGTCCAACAATTAATTTCACATGAGTTACTGTCCTGTGTATGTCTTTGCTCAGAACAGCTTTGTCACAAAAGTCCATTGATTTTAAGAAGGGTGGAATTCATTGGAAATCTTTGTGAAGTTTTGGGTTTCCCATAGCACAGGAAATCTTGCAAAATATTGCCGGTTTGTATTCTATCATAAGATTAGGTAATGCACAATCCAGTGGAGTCTTGCATACAGGAAAAGATGTTAGTTTGTTGAAAACACAAAACTTATCTCTGTGATCTCCACAATTACTTGTTTTGCTGAAAATTGAATTTGTCGGGTTGAGAGAGAGCTTTGGTAGATCAACAGATGCATCTGTGGTTGCTTTTCTTAACTCCAGGAACTAACGTTGAAGAGTTATTGTATCACCACAAAGCCACTTTTAAAAATTTTTCTTTGAGTACATAAAAAGTGACAAAGGATAACACAAACTGATAATGAACCATGCAGCAGTACTGAATAATTAGCTGCCAACATGTTTCAGTGTCTACATACAATTCTGGTTTCTTTTGGGAGTAAATAGACCTATTTCACAACAGACATAGTTGTACGCAAAAGTTTGGGCAAATTACACATTTTGTTGATTATGGAAGTGAAAAAAAGTAAATATAACGCCTGCAGCAAATACACATTAAATTGAGCCTTTCTTCAAATGTTAATGCACTTAGCTTTTTTTTCATGATCTTAAAAAAAATTAAAAAATTAAACAGTAATCGTGGCATGTGCAAAATTTTGGGCAACCCTCAGAACTTCATAAACTCGTTAGGCTTTAATTGCCTTGTTAGGACTTGTAAAGCAGGTCAAGAACTGTCATTAGGAATTTGATGGAAACTGATGACAATTCAGAGCTTGATAAATTCTCTGACTCTTCAAACCTTGTGGAAACTCTCACCAACCAAGTGCTCCTCTAAGCAACTGACTGAGGGGCTGAAAATGAAGCAAATTGGTGCAGGGGAAGACTATAAAAAATACGAAAGCTTGAAATTTCCACTGCCATTGTCCTTAAGTCATGTCATTAAGAAATGGCAGTTATGGGAAACTGTGGAAGCAATGACAAGATGTGGAAGATGAAGAGAACTTTCAGATAAAACTGTATGTCTGCTGAGCATAAAGGCAAAGCAAACCCCCCATATGACAGCAAAGAACCTGCAAAAAGGTGTAGCTGACACAGGAGTGGTGGTGCACCATTTCATTGTGCAGCATTACTTCCACAAACAGCGTCTACATGAAACTCATCCGAAAGAAACCATACCTCTGACCTCATCACAAAAGTCAACATCTGAAGTATGCAAAGCAACATCTGGATAAGTCCTTTTTGGACTCTTTGGCCAAAATCACTAAAGGTGTGTTTGATGTCTTTTAGAACAGCACAATGGTCCAAAGCATACCTCAAAATCCATCATGAATTACCTCAAGAAATACAAGCTGAAGCTTTTGGAATGGTCCTCACAGGACCCTGACTTGAACATCAGTGTAAATCTGTGGGTAGATCTTAAACATACTGTGCATGCAAGACAGCCTAAAAATATCTCAGAACTTGAAGTGGTCTGCTAGGAGGAGTGGGTGAAAATTCTAAAATCAAGATTAGAAAGACTCTTAGCTGGCTACAACCATTGTTTGTGCATGCTGGCTCACTAGAATGGGACACTCAGTAGAAGTAGGCTATCATAATTAATGTAATTAGTTGAACCTATGCTTTTCCTGCTATGGCATGTCAAAGTGTATGCTGTAAAATAGGTCCTTTTCTATTTATTCAGTGGCATGGAGAGTCAGTATACTTAAAAATATGGTTTTGAAGCCCTCTCTCCATAGCAATGGAGTACAGTGTTGCCTTACAAAGTTTACATAATGCCTGCCCTTTCCCTTCCTGTTCTACACTGTGTAAATGTTCAGTCATTGGCGATTGTTGTCATTTTCAATTAAATCAGATTTTCACAGGTAAAAAAAACAAACCAACTACAAACTCTATATACTATAATCTGTGTGAACTATTTTGTTGTGGTTTATTTCTTTGAACCAGATGTATAGTGCATTAATAAAGATTCTCATTAAATAATACTATGAGCCTATAAAAAAGGATTCAGCAGCCAGCAGGATATTATGTCCAAAACTATGTAGTTTCCATACAAGCAAGTGGCAAGTTGCCCAAGTTAGGTGGGGGCATCCACTATGTAATGCTGACATGTTCAGACTTGCTATTTATGTTTGTGTTTATGTTCTCTCTAAACCTTGAATGACAGGCTAATAGTCCTTCAGTTTTGTAATTAGTAATAGGTGGGAGGTCAACTAAATCAGTGGGGCTTTAACTTGCATCTGGCTGCCAGATTGGGGTTGAGTACCTGTGGATGTGGGAACATGTACAGCTCAAGTCTCACTGTTCAAATCTGGATGGCAGGACCTGACACAATTTCCCATAGTTAGTAGATTTATTTCAGTGGTATGACAAGCATACAGTCTTGTCAGAATATTAGTTTGTATGGTAGAATAGATTTTAGCATATTTCTTCTGCATGGACCTAGTGATATGACCACTAGCTTCTGATTATTAGAATTATTAGAATATAGAGTATGACTCAGTGTTGGATTTCTTTCTCTCAGGTCCACAGCTGTCTATTGGAAAGCAAGAGGCCTTTGAAACTTTCATAAGGGACCATGAGGACATCCTGACCATTGAAGACAACAAGAACCTACTCAGCAAGAGGTTAGTGACCATTAGGACAAGTTGTTGGTTGTGATTAATTCACATCCCTATATTGCCCAAAATTCAGGCAGTCTTTTTCTGCAATATGAGCATTGTTTGTACAATGTCATACTGTATGTGGTATGTGTTTGGTGATCTCACACAATGCTATTCTGTCATATATCACATTTGAGTGGTCATTTGAAGACCCTGTATAAATCACACACAAAACCATACAAAAACCTTTGAAAACCTGTATCTAAGAACTGGTTGTTTAAGTTTTTAAGTAACATGCCAACAGAGATATAGTATGTAATACTTGTTTTTATGTAATACTTCAAATTCTTTATAGCCTACAAAATAAAAAAAGATCTTAATTTGTTGTGAATGCCTATTATCTTACCATATTCAGTTCAACAAAAGTCTTTTTTTACTACCATTGCCAATTAACACCTACAGTCTTTTGAACAGGTCTGCTGAGGCCAGAAGACTAGGGGAGCTACTGAATGAAGCCAGAAGCAGAATCAGTAAGTTGTATCAACGTGAAAGTTGCCTTCCGGAAATCACATTACATCCAGGAGCTGTGCGCACATTAAATTCTACATGTCACTGTCATCATCGTCGTCATCATAATAGCAAACAAAGACTGTGGCTCAAGCCCTATGTTTAATGCCGATAATTTTTGTTAACAGTCTCAGGGTCCCAAAGGACACCAGCCTACGTACCTGCCTGGAAAACGTACATAAACAGATCACTGTGGGGTTCCATTTCCCTGGAGTGTAGAAATGTCATTCAGCACATTCCTGAACTTTTCCAGGACTGAGAGGCGTTCTGATTTCCACCCACGTAGTCTTCCAACCTGTACTTTTTACTAGCCTGTCTCAGGCTGTTTTATGGCGGCTCTCTAAGCACACCCCTGTGTTCTTCTGGGTAATGTCTTTGACAGGTAGCGTTAACTATGCCAAAATGAGACTTGGCATAAACCCTAGCATCAGACAATGCTGAGTGATTCCAAAGTTTACGGTTTTGGTTCGGAGTTTCTCTGGTGTGGTATGCGCATACATTTATGTACTAGCGTGTTTCCACGCTTTGATACAATGGTAAGTCCATCAGTCTGTTAATTGCTTAGTTTATTATTTAGATTTAAAAAATCATTCAGAATGCCTCATCATAGTTAAAAGTTAGTCCACACTGCTTTGAAGTTGCTGTAAAAGCTACTATATTCAATTATGTGTCATAATCAGTGTCTGCCACAGGGATAGTGAAAGACAAGCCCTGTTACCAGTGTCAGTAAGTTTAAATGATTTCACTGCACTTTGAATTTTCCAGAAAACTCAAAGTTAAAAATGTGTTATTAAGGCTTGATCTGGTTTTCATTTACTATTGCAAGCTACATTTATGAATTTCCCTGGACTATGTGTGTTTGTGGCTCATTATACATGCCACTGAAATGGATAGGTTTTACCTCACAACGGTGCCTGGCATCATTGCTGCCTCAGATCATGCTTGGTGGTTTGGTAGCATTTGCCTGTTGCCCTCATACATGCCAGCATACATTTATCATCTTGGAATTCAATTTTTTTTTTTTTTTTCAATATTCAGTCTGTGAGGTGCTGACAGCCATATATCAGACGTGTTATACATCACATATAAACCAGTTATAACAGCATGTAGAATATTAACTTTTCACATATGTTCTGCAGATATCATCACTGTGTGGGTATAGTGTGGAGAAACTAGATTTTGACTCATTTAACATAGTTTTTTCATGAGATTTAGTAACAAAATTCCTCAGCTTATTCAAATTTGGAAAAATCCCCCAAAAACATCTTGATGCTGTCAAATGTTATTACATTGTTAGGTGCATGGAGCTGCATTCTTCCTAGATGAGAGACAGTGTTTTTAGTGGAAGGTGGTTGCCTCTTCTGGCTGGAAAGTAGTACCATAATATTTAGTTCAGTATGTTTCCTTGCCATCTTGGAAACCCTGCTTGGAAATTTTAAACTACCTGTGTCTCATGGTTAATGTAGAACATGGAAACAGTTAGCATAATATAGACAAAAGCATTGTGCTTCTTTTTCTGATGGATGTTCCCAGCATGAGGGTCAGTAGTAGGAGAGAAAGGGAGAGGCGGTAGCCCATGGATACATCAGTATATAAACATTTCCCTAGTTTACAGTATTGTTCTTGGCCACAGCATATGGCTTTGGAATCCAGTCCCACTGGAGGAGCATATGTTCCGAACCCTTAGGTCCAAAAAGTGCGAGCATATATATTTATTCAGAGGGATCAGCAATGCACATCTTCTAGAGCATGAAGGGTGTAGGGCAGCTGGAAATGAGCAGCATCTCTTGATTTCTCTGCCAGATGTGAAGGGATTTATGCAGTACAGTCCTAAATGGAGCATCTGGTATCTGCTTTGGGACCACTTTCATCTGCTCACCTTTGCTGAAGTGACCCAAAGACCCAAGGATTTTGAGATAAATTGCAAGGAAACTCTACTGGAGCCTAAAATGTATGTCATTGCCAAGAATATTGTTCCAAGGCACTTGAGAAGGAATATCGCAGGAAGAATGTAACTTGATATCTGCATTGGATGTGGTCTTTACAACCA
The DNA here is from genome assembly GCF_016859285.1 of Xiphias gladius. Classification (NCBI taxonomy): domain Eukaryota; kingdom Metazoa; phylum Chordata; class Actinopteri; order Istiophoriformes; family Xiphiidae; genus Xiphias; species Xiphias gladius. The sequence continues at coordinate 5,068,512 of NC_053409.1, read as the reverse complement.
ATAATCACTAGATTAAACATGACTGCTGCCATAATTTACTTGCAGTGCTAATGTTATCAGCTGCTCATCAGAGTGGTTTTTGTAACGTCCTTCTTTTAAGTTATGGCCATGGACGACAGTGTCTTTGAACATATCTGTCCAATAAAAACACACAATGCTTAGTCCAACTCTCAGTTTAGTATTAACAACCTTTATATGTTACCTTTCATATATTTTGATATGCAACTCTTGTAGTTGTAGTTTATTTGTCAAATTATTTTTGTGAATGTTGTTATTTTTGTCCAGAATTTTCATATTAGTTTGTGCACTCAGAGAAGCATTCATTCTTCATATACACTTACATACACTTATACACAACACCCACTCAGATATTGAGAAGCTGGATAGCATGTATAATGCTTGGATCTTGAGCTCACTGTGCTATTTGTTTGGCAAATCACATTTAACCTCCAGGCCACAAAAATCACCAAATATTTATTGAGGCTTGTAGCTTGAAACCAGTCCTTAAAGATGACAGCATGTCTCCTGACAATGTGGGGGGAAACCCTGCATGGTTTGGAAGAGATTGTATTGTTGAGCCCACAGTCTTGTCCTGGAAGGGATATAGGACCACTGTAGTGTAATGACGTATTGCAGTAAGCACACTGCACACCACTATTACTTGACATTTATGCAAATTTATCTTAAAGGAATTTTTCCTGTCAGTGAAGGTCAAAAAAACTGTTAACATTCAGTCAGTTTGGGTGCTTCAGCAGGCTGTCCTGTCCAAATAATATGTGTTGTTTGACTAATTATTTGTTTGAGATATTTATATTTTTAGTAGTATATCCAATAGCAATAGTGTTTATGTTCAATCATTCATATCTAAGATTCTTGATATATAAGATACTTGATTAAAATATTGTACAAAAGACTAAATCTGCATTATAGCTCTTAATTTACATCACTACATAGGCATGAAGTACATCCATTCATCGTACCATTACCATGACCCTTTTATGTTATTATGAAAAAAGGAGACTATACATCAGTTAGTGGTGGTTCATTTGTTAGAGAAGAGTTGGGCTGCCCACCTGACCAAAGTGTAAAGCCACAGGGGGTCTCAGTTCAATTACATTCCCAGCTACCCAACCAACCAACTTTGTATGAAGGCACATGGCTTTGTGAGGGGAATTAGGAAAGGTATTAGGAAAAACACTGCCATAATGGGCACAATAAGTGCCTGTGTGTCATTTATTTCATTTCAAATCACTCTTTCACATCTCCACTGTTGCATGGGTAAATTACAAACTGTTTTAAAACATTCAGCAGTGAAACACAGAGCTGATATTAAACTCCACCTGAAGTCTGTAATGATAATATCGTTAGACTTTATTAATCCCTGGATCTCTGTAAGAGTCTCTGCTTTACTCAAGGTCATTTCAGCAGGACAGATGTTTGTCTTAAATGCTTTCATTTTCTCTTTGACAAAGCAAGAGCTCTAATCCAACTGTTTTATGGCACCACGAGAGTTGTTGCAGGAAAAGATATCTCCACACGACCCATTTTTCGCAAAAACAATACTTCATCTGGTTTTCTCATCTTCGAACCTCAGCTTTTAGATTGGCGACAGGATCGCATTACAGAAAGAGATACAGCACAGCACCATGTAAATGTGTATAAGACCTGAGGGGTTGTAATAGAAACTCACCACAGAAAATACTGTCATTCAATGTCCCTTTCATCATTTATTCTACCTCATAATTACCCTGGTCAGTCACTTAACTCAGTATCTGAAGCTTGGGCTGTGTTCTTTGATCTCAATGTGAAATTATCTCCTTTTGATGTCCTATAGTAAATGTATCCAGAATGTTCCTGTTAGTTTGATCATCTGGTGCAGATAGAAATGGCCTCACATATGGCTTATACAATATGTTTTAGTCCATTTACTTTACAGTTGTCCTTTGCCACTGAAGCATTAAACCACAAATTCAGTATCTTCATTAGGGCAATTAACTACCTCTATTAGGGGAAGAGAGAGATAGAAAACAAAATAACAGAAACAAATTACTTATACATATGTTAATCCAGCATTACTGCACCAGGAGAGGCAGTGACCCAAAAAGCCTCCATCTTGTTGCCTCCTGGCTCACTGAGTCACAAGAGTTCATTTTGAGGACTGTGCAAGTGTGTAACTCAGCAGTATGTCCTGTCTTATGTTTAGACAATATTGTGCAAAAAAAAGTTGATGACAAGTTTATCAGTGCAAGAGCTGTGAAAACTCGAAGAAGTAACAACTTTTTTGTTTAAAGACAGTTCAGAGACAATGGATGAATGAACAACACTGAAGAACATGGCATGGCTTTTAACTGAAAAACAGCTTACTTGAAACATCTCTTAACAAGGATAATTAAAGTTTTTTTGTTGTTACACACAGCAGTTCTCATGGATTCTGAGAAGTGGAGCTGATGGACCAGTTAAAAAAGGGATGATTGAACAGCTCCAGTGGAAAATGTGTTATAAATGGCTGACGCCGAATAAAAGCAGTGTTTGGAGTAGAGCTAGTCCAGTGAATCAATCAGACCAATATATCAACCAATATTAATTTATTGCAGATATGTCTGTATCAGTGTATATGCCAGCTAATAAGTTACAAGAAACTACAGATATGCCAAACTAGGTTTGAGGTAATTTAGAAATAGTTTCAACATCCATAGTATGTCCACCAGAGAGCAGGGAAAAGTTGATTTTTACACTGTAAAATGTCTCGCTCAGTATTTATCTTGGTCACATTTTTTTTTAAAGACAAATCTAGGGGATTCATTTCAAGATTGTTTGTTTATGTTATGAATTACTATTAGCAGATATATCAATATCAATATCAGTATCAGTATCCACCTCAGAAATCCAGTAAAGCTATAGTTTGGAAGTTGTTTAGATGCACTTTACTGGGCAAAGCATACTATGTAAAAAAAGTTTTGGACTGCAAGGAATTGAAAACATGTGTCTTTTTAATGTATATATCTTGATCAAAATGTTTTTAAAATCAAATAAGTTTTTTTTCTTCTCTCTCTCTTTCTCAGATGAGTTGAAAAAGCAGTTAGAGATGCGGAGGAGGCAGACGGCAGCTCATGGTAAAGCTCAAGCTGACAATGGATGTTCCCACTGCAAAACCTTAACCATGTGTTTATAGAAGAGCAGCATAATATTCAACTCCATCTACCCACACCAACAGCTAAACAATGCATAGACAGTTGAAGCACTTAAATCATCATACGCAAAATCTCCACATATTTCTCTCCTGCCTTTTTGTAGAGCTTTGTACATCCTGACTACTACACTCTGACAGTTGGCTACACATCCTTTCAGCTGAAAGGATGAACAAAGCTGTCACAAGTGGAAATTCTTTTATCATCTTTTTGATACTTAACTCCTTTCAGAAATGGCATGGTAAATGTTGTGAACACATTGTAGGTGCTCTTCTACTGTATGTGCGGCAGTGCCAACTTCAAAGACTTTGCAGCAGGCCTCAGTGAGTGAAAGCTCAGTGGCCAAAGACTGGGCGGAACAACTTTAAGACTCCTTCATTTTCTATTTTCTGACTGTTTTGATCAGTGACATAAATGCTTTGATGAGGAAATCTGGTTGTAAAGCATACAAACATGGCCATCCAGTTCGGGCGTCAAAGGCTTTTCTTGTTATTTGGAGTCCAGCATCAGAGAACACTTCACAGCAGCCTGGCTTCTATTATCCATGGCCAATATTTAAATGTTGTCTTTGAAGGAAATGCCCTCACATGTACACAACACAGACATACTAGCTTCTGGACTTGAAACAAAAAAACGAAGTAAACATTATGACATTATGTATTTGTTTTTATAACCACAGTACGTCCACATTTTTTTTTGCCTCTAAAACACTTGCCATGCTCTCTGCCTGCCCAATTCTACTGTAGGTGTGATGGGGAACACAGAGGCTGAGAAAGAGGTGGACCCAGTGGAAGAAAACCTGTGCAAACAGATTGAGCAAGAAAAAAAGGCGTGAGTGTAGTAAAAGTTAATTTTAATGTATTATAACATGTTTTAACGGTTTTTCCCGAAACCCTGCTTAGATTGATGAGACACAGCAGATGCTGTGTAATGTGGACAAAAGATGAATTTGGTGCTAGTAATATCTCCTGTCAGTTACAAGAACACCATTAGCCGTCTAAAAGCACTGAGGACAGAGATTGAGCACCTGCAGCTGTTGCTGGAGAGGGCAAAGGTCAAGCTCCAGAAGGACTTCCATAAGTGGTGGAACCAGGAGATTTCCAGTGTGCAGGTGACTGGCCTTAGCGTCCTCTATCTATCTATTTAACAACACCACAAAAAGCTTCTGTGACATGGCATAATGGCCAGGCTAGCATATCAAAGATATGTTTTTGACATTAGACAGGAAGCTATGTCTGTACATTGTTGTCTTTATACTTATAAATATTTTCTTTTGTGTGTTTTCTGAATATTGGCCTATATGGATACATTAGTGTATGTAAGGTTATTTGCATATGTCTCTTAACTTCAGGCTTTTATGGCACCAGTGTGACCCTTGCAGCCTCTGTTCAGCATCATGCGGAATGGGCCCTGGTGGGAAGATATGTAGGAGGCAAATACACAGAAACACATTTTTACAGAATTCCTTGTGACCCAAACAAGGGCCTGGAGAGCAGCTTAGAGGCAAGACAGCAAAAGCATCAATACATAGTCTCAGCAGTTAGAGTCTTAACAAGAACAACATGTTCATGAGGTTCCACGGCAACGCAGTGGGGGATAAGAAATGAGTCAGTGTTTATTTCAGTCCTAAATAATAGTTTTGTGTTTGTGCTTAAATACTTAGGAGACTCCTACAGTGTGGTGAAAGACAATGTTTGCAAAAGCTTGGAGAGAGTACAATGAGTAGAAAAGTCACAAATTATGAATAACACTGACTTAAAGAGAACTAGGTCTCCAGACTCACACTCATATACTTTACTTGGCCTTGATGGCTGTTGTGCACATTTTGGAAACCAGCCACAAAGAAGATGTTAAGCAGCAACATGGAGCAACAATGGAGAGCAATATCTCGCTCACATCTGAGCAAAGTTTGGGAATTTATGACTGAATCACAAGGAGGAAGTCTGATAGACAGGCCTTACATGTGTAGTTTTGGTCTTTCAAGCAGGAAGCCAGCTGTTTTCTTTGCCAGTGCATACGCAACAGGTTTGAGCTATTATTGTTCTATTTTTGGCAAACAACACGCATGTAATTGATTAAACTTTGGGTAAGAGGTAGATGGAGCTAGAGGACACAAAATACCTTCGGTCCTCTGTTCCTTCCAGCTGTAAGTTACATATGGCCACATGGTGTTTAATTGTCATCAGCATGGAATAGTGTTTTTGCTCAGAAGTGCTCCAGAAAAATTTCATTAATTTTTTCAATGATTATGACTAGGAATCTGAGTCAGAGACCACAGCCAGTGTTCACACAGGTTCACCAGGTGGAGCCTTGCAGCCACCTCCACACGGCACTCAAGGAATTGGGTGAGACAATTTCTCTGTGATTAATATAAAAGCTGACTTACTACGTTTTGTCTGTCCTTACATCCTTCCATCCCTGCAGGAGACATAAATGCACACATATTAAAAGTGTAGTGGTCATGTCAAAAAGCATTCATTTTAAGTCTCTCCTGAGCCGAGCCTACCGGTTACATGCCACTTGATTAAATTGCTAACATCCTGCAGCTTCTCGTTGCTCTGGGGTTTTTTTGCTTCACCAACCCTGCTGATATTAATTCACACTGTAATTAGCAATTTAGCATTGATACAGGTTGTATTTGACATCTCAAGTTTGCCAGAAGCCTGCTATGACAAAGGCTTCAATGACATAGATATTGAATCATATTCACAATGACTATAATATTTGCCCAGGCTGTGTGGCGACATTGACCATCTTCAGTACTCAGAATGCATCATGGTATCTGCAGGTTTTGAGGAGCCTTAAAAAGAATTGAATTAGTTTCTTCAAAAAAAGCATTAGAAAGTATTAAACAGTGTTACATTTTAGTTATAAAAGTCTTAAATATTTTCTCTTGCCTAATTTAGGTAATAATGTTAGTTAAAGAATGTTTTTGTTGGTGGTTGCTGACTGTCAGGAGATGTTATACACCTCTAAGCTAAAAGTGGGATTGTTGTGACAGTGGATTGTTCATACAGTAGGCTGTTTGATCCTTTTTTGTGGAGTTTCAGTCAGTTACATCAGACTTGTAGCAAAAACTGTTATAACAGCTAGCGACAGTAGCTAGGAAAGTCATCATCTGCTAATTGGCTAATGTTGATTTTGTCAAAAACTTAAATGAACTTGAGTGGATTAGTCATTTTTAATTCATCTATTTATTTTAGTTGCTTATCTGGGTCCAGGTTGCATTAATGTGGTTTCTTATATTATCAGGAATTATTGTTACGGTATGTACTGCTTGGAAGTACTGAAAAAATTTGATATAATAATAAATAATTCTAGGCCATATTTTCTCTACTGGTTTTCCATCATGCTATGAATGGTATGACTGTGAAACAGGTATTCAGTTGCATTCTCTGTGGTATTAAAAAGTCTTAAATTTAACTTGGTCAACCCTGTACAAACCCTGTGCATAAAATGTTAGAGTGCAAACTACTTTGCAATGTTGCTTTCCCTTGTGGTTAAGATAAGCACGTGTATGTGATGATACTAAAAAAATAACAAGAGAATGACACTGAGTACAGGCACCAGTGAGATACAGTGCATACCTACTGTAGACCCACCATATGAGTTTCATATGGACATTATGCTGTGCTGTCCCAAAAAAACAAATGGTCAGACAAATGTAAGGGGCAACATGAAATGCTTTCTCAACTTATATAGTGCACCTGGTCTAAGCAGTAATGTGAGAGACTACCCAGCAGCCCGAGACCCAAATCCAGACTGTTCCACCTCTTCTGTTCAAGATCTCAGGTCCGCGTAGCTTCACTTAATCTCATTTTTGTTTCCTGAAGGGTGCAACTGGATTATAATGTATGTCACACTTTGTCCTAATCATAAAAAATTGTAATTATTGCATTTTTGTGAATTTCAGAAGCTTCAACCCCAAAAACATACCTCCCTTAACAGCTGTCCCAGCATGGCATGATGCGTCCATGGATGGGAGAGTGACTGACTACACTCCTTCATCTGAGTGGAGGTACATGAGGGGCAGGCTTGTTAGAAATTAATAAATGGCTTTGATTACAATAATACAGTTTTATTTAATGACATTATAGCACCTAAATTCATCAAATCTTCACCTCCCTATGCCTTTCTCCATCCTACATTGAGCACATTCAACATGCGGAAGAAAACCCTACGATTGAGTCACGCAATTTAGAAATAAATGATTGAATTGGTTTTATGCTCATCTCATTAAAATGAGATGAGCATCTGTGAAAATGACCCATGTAATATCCAACTTTTAACCGTGTCATTTCTTATTCTTACAATATGATTCATCAAGACATGAATTGAATTAAGTTTGTTGAATTACTGTGTATGTTTACCACTGTGTGTACATTTTTTAAGTTTATACCCAAATGCAAACACTACAGAAGCATGTCCTATATGTTTGCAGTAGTCCTTAAATCTATACATAAAGAATGGACCTGTAGATTTTACAGCTGCGCTGTGTTTTCGTTCAACTTATTTATGGCCATAAATTTTTATTTCTTTGTGAAGTAATGTCTCTAAACTCTAATAATAAATCAAAACCTAGGTTCTCGCTTGAACGCTGCTGCTGAAACCACCTTTTTACAAGCACAGTAAAACATTCAATGCATTACATACATGCTTTTGTTCGTCTCCACCAACCATGTGTAGCACAGAGATATTATTGTTTTTTACAGCGGCTCTTTGACACGAGGGGACCGGTTACCTGTTAAGGTTTTTAACTTAGTCCCTTTAAGCTCTTGGAATAAGAACAGTTAACACATTTTACAACAGTGGTGTTCAAAATGGTACCCCAACACACACACACACACACACACACACACACACACATACACATGCACATCTACACATACACAAAGCAAAAGATTGATGGATTTTTGCTGTCAGTTAGAGCAACATGAAGTCCGTATTTTTGTTACAGAAAGTTTGAGGAAGGAATGCTGATATTATTTTATATAAAACATATTTTCATTTCAGAGCCCTTTCTACCACCAAGCTGACATCATCCTCTATTCCCCTGACTGGAGACCAGCAGACCGACGCTGACATCCTGGCCTTTGTCAGAGCCAGGCAAAACCTCCTCAACAGAACAGGTAACTCACACACACAAAGCCAGAAAGAATACACACACTAACCCCTCACACAGTGTGCATTTTGCAATCAACACCGCCCTCTGGTGGTGTGATGCCTTACACATGTAACATTACATCAAAGTTTATATCAGCATAGGTGTCTTGTGTTGAGCTTTTGAGAGTTGTATTTAATTTATATACATTGCATGCTATATGTTCTATATTATAAAATACCTGCAAGATATAACATTTGGTAAGCTACCAACTATAAGCTGAAAATGATTTCAGATTCACTTTTGCTTTTTCTGGTGCATGCCAAGTAGAGACTGTATTTTATTTCATATTTTCAAAAAAAGATCTTAACGAGCACCCTCACCCCCTTAGCAACATTGCTTTATCTACCTTTACAACTGCCCATCTTATGCTCTTACATGGTTTTCTCTCACACACACTCACACTCTCTGTCCATTCTCTCTCTCCTCTCCTTTGACCCTTATGTAGCTGCTACTTTGGCAGACAGGTAAAGTGGACTTGGCTGTCTCTTGGTTTGCCACTAGATATCCAGAACGGCTGAGGTCTTGTGAACAGAAAGAACAGTGGCCAAATAAGCAGAGACACCAGTAAGAAAAACAGTCAGGCTGAGGAACACATTTGCCCAGTGAAATCTTTCTTTCTTTCTGTCCTTCTTTAATTTCCTTTCCCCCTCCTCTAAACAAAGAGAACTAGTTCAAGTAATAGTTTACTGGGAATTTTAAAGTTTAATTTCAAGGGTTGTAATTCTGAAAATAACATTTTTTTTTAGATTAAAAAAAATTACATTCTCTTGTCATATTTTATTTTTTTTTACAGAGAAACATGTTATTTTCTTTCTTTTTTCCCAAAAACTGAGTGATCAGTCAGCCTTGTGTTTTTATTTATTTCAGGTCCACCTCAGCAGTGATATGAAGCTCTGACAAAGCATGCAAGGCCTGAAGCTATCATCACCTGACTGCTCATGCAACCATCACATCAATCAGGTGATGAAATGATCCTGAAAATGTGTATCATACGTCCTTGAGTATTGATGGACAATGAAGATGTGAGAAAAAATGATTTCAAATGTGTACAAAACATCACAATTTTTCTCATAAAAAGACTCCTCTGCCAAACAAACACCACATAGCCTGTCTCATTCGCACATGCATACACACACTTGTTGACCTCCTGAAGATGATGCCATTGATATAATGGACAGCAGTATAAATCACATCCCGCACCGGCCATTTGATCTGAACAAATGTTGTCTTAAGATATCAGAGGAAGTAGTAGACAATAGGATACCAGCTGGCTCCAGTATGTGTTTAAGGATGTAATGAATCATGACTTTTTAAATGGTAACAGGAAGTTTCAACATGCAGAATGACAAATACATTTCATATTTCTTTCTGGTTTCCTTTTATTCCAAGGTTAACATTTTTTTGGAAAATGTTGTAAATTTCTGTATTTAATATATATACAGTACTTTGTGTGTTTATTTCTGATTGTAGTATGAATATAAAATTTGTACAAAATATTGAATAAAAACTGAAGCTGCATGATGACAAAATGAGATGCCATAACGTGTTTTACTGTAGTATTTCATTTGTAGTTATTAGTCTTTTTTTATGAGTTTCTCTGCCAGTGTATTTTGCCCAGACAAACTATCAGTATCAGGTAATTGGTCCCCTAGTCCATCCTGTCTACCTAATCTGTACTCTGTAGGAAGCAGTTGAGAGGTGAATTAGACTCTAGTACTGATTTTTTGGGAACAATCTGATCTATCAAAAAATAAACCACAGTTGGTGCACAGAGTTTGTTTTCTTTTCTCAATAATGCTAAACCTCTTTGTCATAGCTCTTCCTTTGCGGTTACTCTCGAGCTAATGGCAGTTGTTGTATGGGGGTTACTGGGACTTATTTTCCTATGGAATTCACTCAGGAAAATGGACTTCCTTAAATTATTCCTCACAAACTTCGGCCATGAAGGGTATCAGGTTATTATTACAGTCAAAGTACAGGTTGTGTTCTACCTGCTTGGCATCTCTGCCTGCCACACCTCAGCCAGTGCACACAGGCTCAGCTGCAGGGTCGTCAGCATGGGCCGACATTCACTGATGTTTCGCCCCCTTGCCAGTACATCTCCCGTTGGGGGGGGCAGTGGCCAATTGGGGATGTCTCCCCGTCCCCCCCTGCTGCTGACCCTATTGGGGTGTTTAACCCCACACACTGTCCCTCTTGCGTAACCACAGTCAGCTCAATTTCTCAGCCTCCTCTGCCATATTTTTGATGGCCCTCTGTATGCTCACCCTGTTCATACTAGCCGAACAGAGAACTTGGATGGTTGACTTGCCCAAGAAGCCTCTCTATCCAACTTGCGCTGGGTGGATGGTGGTGGTCGATCCAGCCTTATTGCACTCTGCTGCTGGTTCAGATTACTTGAGCCGCTTGAACTTGTGTGCTGCTGGTATTCCTTTCTCCCAGGGGATGGTAAGTTCCATGATGCAGACTTTTTTTGCAGCTATGGACCAGATCTGTCTGGTCTCAGAGTCCAGACATCGTGATGATTGATTAGGCCTAAAACGAGCTGAAATGTGACAGTTTACTTTCATGTAATTTTATCTACATGTCTATGCACACCTCTGGTGTTACTTTTGGGAGACTGACAAGTATGAATAACACACAGTTTGTACTACATGCCCTGTCACTTCACTACATGAATAATCATTCTATTCCATCAGACAGTAGACATGTTTTAATCCCACCTTCACAATGCTCCTGCAATTGACTGTATCTGTCAACGTCAGCTGGTAATCAAAATCTACCCATCAAGCCACATGCAAGCCATCACTGCACACCTATCCAAACAGGGACGACCTGTGAACATTGGAACAACCTGTTTGCATGGCTTTGCGTTGATTTGTATGACAGATGACAAGCAGCTGCACAATTTGCATCCAGGCAGAGTTGCCATGGAGAAAGAGCCTTCTTTGGACAAATCATAATATCTGTTGTTTCTCCCAGTCACATCAGTGACTTTGGTCAACACCCTAAATAGCAGTAATGCCTAACTCCAGACTGTACATCAAATAACTTAGCTTAGAGAGCTAGTGTAGTGTTTCCTTCAATGCAGGGAGGACACATGGGTCAGTATTTTGAGTCCCCATCCTACAAATACAGCTATAATTACCATTTGATCCAATGTTTTTATGAAAACATCAATGTGAAAACAGCGTGACAGTGTGAAAGAGTTTGCTTTTAATGAACAATCCCTGTGAATAGTTCCCTTACAGAGATTTACCACTGCTCCCCAGCAGCCACTCTCAGTTTTACGAAGCTTCATAGAAAGTTAGCTCATTGTTTTGGTTCACTCCCTCCCCTCTTGTGGCATTGTTTTCAGCTGCAGCAGGCAGCTGTGTCACAACACGATCTGAGTCAACCATAGATGTGAGTCGCGCATGTGTAAGCGTTTTATGGCTTGTATGGTCCGCCATCTTGGACAGTTACTTCTGGTTTCGACCGTATTTCGCAAGTCAGTAAATTATTGCACATTGTAGATTAGAAAGCTTAGTAAAGTAGGTTTCATTTGAATAAACAGATTACGGAGTCTAGCCAAATTTAAGGAAGATTTTGTTTACTGTACTGGATTATATAAAATCATGGAACACCTTCTTACAGTCTGGAGTTTTTGGATTTTTCCTTTAATTTTTCATTTAAAATTTAATTTGCTCATCTTCATCTCTTATCAGTCTCTGTCGCTGGTCTCTGTCTTCACAGGCAAATTGAAACTCTGAATAAATATGTTAATCACCCTTTTTTTTCCATGACTAAGACACAACAGTGACGAGACGGTACCAACATCATCAAACACAAACATGCAATACTGTTGACGAAAAAGAGAAGACTAAAATGTAGTTTAAAAAATAAAAACCTTAACAACATCTCTCTTTATTTTAAATGACGAAAAAACCAGACGAGATATTATGGACAGTTTTTTTTTCAATGCAAAAGTTCAGTTTTCTGCACTGCGCGCACCATATCACAACCACTCGGGCCAGCACCACACAGTGAGCACAGCACAATATTTTTTGCTACTTTGCTGGTAGTTAATAATGACAACAACAGGGCTTGGGAGAAAGAAATTAGGTGATATTTGGGGCCATTTTCGTTACAGTAAGGCTGAGAAAAAAATGAATGCATTGCTTTATCAGACGGGAAGCAATGAAAATAAAATATGTTATATGAAATAAGTTTGACTAAAATGACAAAAAAAATATAGGTTTTGGCTAGACTAGATTGACTGAAATGTTCAATACAATCTGATGATTAAAAAAGACTTAAATGTCAAAAGTTTTCATTGACTAAAACTAGACTAAAATAGTTACCGTTTTGTTTGACTAAGATAAGACTAAAATGCCCAGATCTTTAATCAACTAAAACATGGCTAAAAATACAATATGAAGTTGGCTAATTATGTTAAAAATATTTCACACAGGACTAAGACAAAGACTAAATTAAAAAAAAAAAAAAAATCTAACAAAATTAACTTTACTCAGCAGCAATCAGCAGACAGGCACAGTTAGAGACAACAAAAAACATAGATAAAAGAAGAAAAGTGAATAATGGACTCACGTTTGCTAGGTGGCCAGGAACAAGACTCCAAATGAATGTCTCCAGAGTGCTGCCCTGAAGTGGGCAAAAATATTACAGGTTTAAATTTCAAACATCAACTTTTTGTTCAATACTTCTTGTAACATTGGCAATATATATTACATATCACTATATGTAGTGTTATATGTAACCCTTAAAGTCCCACTGTTTACGATCTTCTTGGTACACTGTTGCTCCACTCCAAAAGAGAGTTTGGAAAGCTCTTTTCGGGCAGCAAGCAGTGACTTTAGGACACCAATCTACGGGAGCAGGACTAAAAATTTCTACAATGATGAAGATGATGATGGAGTTTTGGCCATCTACTCTAATATCTATGCTTTTCTTACATCCTTTCAGACTATTTTTAACTTGCTAGCTTTATAAAAACTAAAACCATAGAACTCCATTTTATTCTATCTTGAGGCTTCTTTCAACTCTTTGTTTTATGGCCCACAATCAAGTGTTGCTCTCCACACCTCTCCAAAATGTCATCTCTTTCCTCTCCATCTGACCATAAACATGCCTGGCTCCTGAATGTGGTGAAAAACGTCTGATGATTGTTGTATCAGACTTCCTTGGGTTAGAAAATTGAGCTTTTAAACTAATCAGATTTTAAAGTATCCATATTTAATTAAATTAAATTAATCTCCCGTGACATGTCTCAAACTGTGGTACCAATCATTATTATTTTAAAAGCAATTTCTGTAAAGTACGTCAGTATATCAGGAATCCAATCATTTGTGGTTTTCCTCAGGTTTCTAATTCAGAGAATAAAGTTAGTCACAACAATGCAGAATCCTGCTGAAAAATTCAGCATTAGCACACCATAATTGTGGGTGCTAAGAAAACCCACAGCAGTCAAGTAAAATATTAACTTTTGTTCTGCTGACAAGATGCTGCCACCACTTCCTTATTAGTGGAAACAGCTGAACGTGTGTGTGTGTGTGTGTGTGTGTGTGTGTGTGTGTGTGTGTGTGTGTGTGTATGTGTGTGTGTGTCCAGATATCACGCTAATGGCGAGGAGGAGTTTGATCGTTACCCAAGCAACCCATAAATCAATTCCCAACATCTATGGTAGTCTGACCAGTCATAGTAAGAGGGGAGATGTTTACCTACACAGTCAGAGCTGTCACCCCAAGATACAGCTTTATCAAACACCAACCTTTCTTGATGTTGTTGTGATTTAAAGCTGGCTTTAAGGACACTGTAATAGCTGTCTCTCATTTACTCTAAATACGTTTTTGTCTCACTTTTGACAATTTCCTATTCCTTCGTATGGAAAAGAATGCCACAATCTGCAGTGATGGACGTTTTCTTTGGGGAACAACAAATGATACCTTATTATTTGATTGTTAGTCCTTTCTGAAGTGATTGACCTCTTTTCTGAGTTTGAACATCAACAGTTGTGTCTTTTCTGGTGCTGGGCGAGGTTGATGGCGAGGTTCCAGTTGGTCCGCTTCAAAGTGAGCTGGACAGCACTTTTGGCTCTGGCCCACTTCACATACCTGCTGGTTGGGGCAACAATCTTCCAGATACTGGAGCGACAGGCTGAGAGCAACAACCGCAACCACTTCCAACTGGAGAAGCTAAATTTCTTGGCTAATTATACCTGCCTAGACGGACCAGCCTTGGAGAAGTTTGTTCAGGTTTTCCATGAGTGTATTCACAGTTCTTTAAGGAATGCATGTTTAGTAATTGCAGTGGGGAATTCTTGAAGTGTAACATCAGAATATTCAGAATGTAAGACAAAACTAGGTTTTGTTATATTAGACCAAATTTGTCAGCTTCATTTCATATTCAAAATGTTTATTTTATACAAGTGCGTACATATATAAATATGTTTTAAATCACCAAGTAAACAGGCTCATGAAATACTGAGAAACTGAAAGATCAATTTTATGATCAGGTGAGGTGCGCAGTAATAAATGGTATGACAGTAACCTGACCTTATAAATCAGTAAGTGTGTCATGATCCAAAATACTTACCAAAGTAATTACTAGTGTTAGCATTAGTTAGGTGAATAGGTCCATTTCCTTTTTTTTTGAATGTTCAAATGTAAAAGCTTGTGAGTTTGACCTTATTTTAATATCTTAGTTAATGTTTTTGTGTTTTGTATTTGTGTGTCTTCATGTGTGTGTAGGTGATTTTGGATGCCTGGGAAAAGGGAGTGAATCCCTCAGGCAACTCAACAAACCCCAGTAATTGGGATTTTAGTAGCTCCTTCTTTTTTGCAGGCACAGTAGTCACAACAATAGGTGAGCATCCTTATATATTTGTAATTTTAACTCTTGATTTTCGCGGTGGCCTCCACTGCTGACAACATGTCATAATCGCCTTCATAGGTTATGGCAACCTGTCCCCCAGCACTGTGTCTGGTCAGGTGTTTTGTGTGTTTTACGCACTCTGTGGGATCCCACTGAATCTAGCCTTCCTCAAACAGCTTGGGAAGTGTCTCACCATCCACCTGGGTCGACTCAAGAGGGGAATGGTCTCAGTAGTTCCACACAAGGTACTGCTGGGTGTCCAATAGCCACACAATCACAGTATCAAACGTTGCCAAAAAGAATTTGCCACAGAAGGTTTGAGATTTGGGGGGTAAATTAAAATAATCTCCATTTTCTGCCTTGCTGGTATGGTCTAAAACCTTTCTGGTGTAACTAAACATAAGTGTGTCAAATACCTATGTGCTGTGTTCTATCTGTTAGAAAACACAATAAAAACACTTAAATAAGACAGGTGCCCCATTGCCATGCCCAAGTGATGCCTATGAGTGTAGCCTAAAAGTAGTCTAACCTGTGTTTGTTTTCTAGCAAACAGTGGAGGCTCTGGCCGTGAGTTTTTTCTTCATCAGTGGCAGCCTGCTGTTTTTGATCATCCCTCCTCTGCTGTTCAGTTATGTGGAAGGCTGGACGTTTGGCGAGGGCTTCTATTTTGCCTTCATTACACTCAGCACCATTGGTTTTGGAGATTATGTGGTGGGTGAGTTGAGAGAGCAAACAAGCACTAATGTGGTGGAAGGATTCCAGCGGTCACCTCTGTCAGTTAAAATGCATTTTTAGCTTTGCAATTTTACATATCCAGTGTTCTGTGTATTGTGTAATTACTGTGTTTTCTGAGCTGGGATGAACTTCGCATGTTCTAACGGGGTAATGTCAATTCTTGTAGGAACGGACCCAGGCAAGGAGTACATCTCTCTGTACCGTAGTCTTGCAGGCATATGGATCATTTTTGCCCTCGCTTGGCTTGCTCTTATCCTCAACATGGGAGCCAGAATAATGGAGCATGTAGTTGTCCTGACTCACCCAGGCTTTAAGAAACAAGAGGAGGATGAGGACGTGTCATCCAGTACACTAGAAGACACATCAAAGATCTAACAATGGACAGTAGATGGGACAATCTACATGTAATCTTGACTAGGTACAACATATTTTGTGGGATTGTTTTCTATATATAATACGATACACAGTAAGAAAACAGATGTAGCATCATTTTATATATTAGCAAAAAGAGTTTTTCTATATTTGCCCCTGCATTTTTATTCCTTCTTTAAATGCTTTATTAGGCTTTATTAGGCTGGGAAAACATTACAGGTTTTTGTTTGACAATTCTACCTCAGTTAAACCAGAGTCAATACAGTAGATAAGGGGTCTGAATTTATCAGACTTCTCTAAAAAGACAACTTGAGTACATTTCAACGCTGAGTTTAAGCAATAAGACATATTAATCAAGCGTCTTACTTGTACTGACACTGAAGTGTAAAAAAAACCTTTGAAAGCAGCTCAAGTGATTGCGTGATTAATGACATGGACTGCATGCCCTTAACAGGAATATCCTTGAATTTTTACTGAGTGATGTTATTCTGCAAAAACATGATTTTAATTTTTTTGTTTTCATTAGCAATTAACGTGAAATTAATGGCAATCAAATATATTTCTAATACATAAATAGGGAGTAAATAATAAGAAATTGACTGAATTGGAAACAAAAAGAAAACCAAACAGGAGCAGGAATGAAAATGTGCTGCTGTTGGCAAAGGAACATCAGAGAAAACATACAATAAAGAGAATTAAGTACGACAATGACAAATGCAGACAATGAAAATGCATGGATAGTGATAGCAAACAAATCTGATGCCAGGCTTATTCTTGTTAGCTCCCCTGACACAAAAGAAAAAAGCATAAAACCAATAAAACAAGCTGTGTAACATTGTATTATGATATCTGAATTATTCATATTGATTCAAAAATTGTATTATTTATCATGACCACTGATATTTTGAACAGTTCCATAAGCTCACCTCTATTTTTACATCGCAGTTGTAAAGGATCTGCTCTGAGTTAAGGCATATCCACCTTGACAAGAAGTTTTTATTCTTAAATCTGCAAGTAGGAGTTAAAGTGAAGGATTTTTTTCTGAAAATGTACATGTAGCAGTGTATAATCAGCCATTGCCTCAGGTAGGAATCCTGTAATGTTTTTCCATCCTCAGACAGCAGGTAGAATTGTGCTGAACTATGTCTTGGTGTTGTTTATACTCTTGTGTATGTATTTATTGTGTGTTATCCAACTGCATTATTAGAATGTTCTAATGTCACACTGTGAAAGTGTGCACGCATATATGTATATTTTGTGTGTGTGTTTATTTGAGTCCACATCTGTGTTTGTGTACTGATGGTAAACTCCAGTGAATTGAGCACAGAGGGTTATCTTAAACAAACTCATTAATCAAGATCGGGATGTGAGGTGACCTGTGAGCACACAGGCCTGATCCCTGAAAGCAAATGGAGCTCAAGAGGATGGATTTGCCTGTTCAGTATGTTCACTGAAGCAGGCCAAAACTTCCTGAAGAATGAAATGCAAACATAACTGAAACTGAAATAATGTCTAAAGTATAATGGGGAAGCTCTTTGGTCTGTGGACTAGCAGAGTGCAGTAGTATTTTTTGTTCAGTCTTAGAGATTGTGCAGTGCCTCTAGAAACCACATTCAAACTACTGTGGCTGGTCTTGACTTGGCTCTTGCCATCACAAGGCAAACTCTATGACCTCACAGACAATGGTTCATTTTGGGGCAGAAACTCCAACATTTAACCTTACCCATAGTCCTCACCTACAACCTCTGCTGGTGTATCTCCCTTTTCTGATTTTGTTCCACCACATTTGCATGACAGGCCATTGGAGTGATTGAAACAGTAGTGCAGTTGGAGCTTCATTTGCCTGGAGCGCATGGAAATGAGAACCCAAGCAGGTGAACAGTAAACTCGCTGTTCCTGGCTGCAAAGATTGAGGCACTGAGCTTGTTTGGAAACAAAAGCGCTACAGGGGAGCCAAGATGGGAATAAAGGAAATGTTAAGTTTGGCCCGGGTGCCCTCTATCTTCCTACTCGGGTTGGTTTATGTGACCTATGTGCTGATCGGCGGGGTGGTTTTCTGGAAGTTGGAAGGAGATCTGGGAGATAAGGACATCAGGCTTCTTCTGTTGAACAAAAACAGGCTGCTTATGACGTACACCTGTCTGAACCAAGAAGGCCTGGAAGCCGTGGCTCAGGTGAGGCACAGAAACATGGGACATCAAAAGAAATAGTTTAGTAGAATAGAATTCCCTATTCCTTTCTCAGCTTTTTTCCCAGTGTGCAGAGGAACCATAGAAAATGCTTCAAAACAGTAATACAAGCAACTGTCACAGATGTCAGCATATTACACTCTCCAGCCTTTGTTTTCTTTTACCAGGGACATTCTAACATGCAAACGTGATGGGAGCATTTTACAGTAACAGTTGCTATTACCTATTATATCTACTATATATCTGTAGGGTTAATTTGTATAAGTCAAACTTTAGTTTTTAGTGAGAGACCACTGTATTTACATCTTAACCAAAATCCTACTCCTTTTGCATTTTTATATTTCTGAATGAAGAAAGGGCATCATCATGAAATATTCAAAGCAAACATAACATGAACAGTGCTGCTCCTTGGTTTCACATTGTGTGAAGTTCTAAATGTTCTAATTAACATGCAACATGCATTTTAGAGTCTGTCATTGTAGGGATGTACAGTGTATTGTTCTTAATTAATTCCATTTAAGAGATTGGTGTTCACTCATAGGACCAAAATTGAACAACAAAAGTGCAATAACTCAGAAAACAAAGAGTACTCCTTGAAATCTTAACTGGTGTTTATGTGTCAAAAAGGTTTCTTCTTCCATGCAAATACCAGCTTCTCCAGCCTTTCGGCAATGGATAGACATTCTACTTTGCCTATGTATCTTACCATGATTTGATTTACACCGCAGCAAAGTTGTGTTTCATAGTAAGGAAAACGACAGATGGTTGATCATTTTAGCCAAGTACTGTGAGCAAGAGATTGAGAGAAACCCCTCAGATTTGCATTGTGTTAAGACTGAAATCCAAGCAAGCCAAAGAGATGGGACGGGTGCCTCCTCAGTACACATTAAGGTGGTATGAAGACATGAAATCTGGATTTATTTCCTGCCTGCTTTCTTGGGAAAATTTGTGTGGGATTAGCAGGTGTTGCATCATAACTGATAAATTTAAAGACCTAGACAACAAGGCCATAGGTCTCAAATTGTTGTGTATGTCTAAGGTGTAATTTCCAACATTGGCGATGTGACTTGAGCTCCGTCTGACACAGTGCTGAGAAGGACAGTACATTACAGTTGACATGCTGAAAACTGTAATGTATCGACGTGAATGGCCTCAAGGTCCCCAAGTAATATTAAAAATCTCGATCAATATGTAAAGGAGTTACATACCTGTGAGTTGGAATCCAAATCCATGGAAGATGACGTTTAATTTGAGTTTGTTCGAGTTTGAGCACTAGTGGGACCTATTTTGTCATTTTAATTTGTTTTTTCAGGTTGTTCAAGATGCATCAAAGGTGGGCCTAAGTTTGAAAGGCAACCACACCACGGATGGGTTCTGGAAATTCACCAGCTCAGCTTTGTTTGCTGCAACTGTGGTCACAACTATAGGTTATATATCAGCAGATTTTCATGTTTCATGCTCCTTAACAATTTCCAGCCAACAAAACTGTTCATGCAACTAAACATTTAATTTGACAATATCAGGCTTTAACCTGGTCAACAAAAACATATGACCAGTTTTAATCTAGTGTTGAAATAACTGAAACAGGATTTTTAAACTATTTAAATATTCAACATATAAACCAATTTTAGACCCCAAAATTACATCAAACACTGTATTCCTGTCAGTATGACTAGGCCTCTCATTTAAACTAATATGGGAAATTTTAATTATTAAAGATACAAATGACAAGATGTGAAATAATACAGTTTAGGTATTAAATTTAGCAAAATTAAAATTCTTCCTAAAAATAAATTTGTACATTGACAATGAAAATAATTAAATGAGCTATGAAATATATACTGGTCTCAAAAGAAAATAATCAATATCCAGGGAAATAGATCAATTATATTTATAAATTTTAAGGGGCACTCCAGTGGCTGAGGGTCTAAGATGCTGACTATGAACAGCAGTGTCCCAGGTTTGAGTTTGGCTTGGGTCCTTTGTTACATCTCTCTCACCCCCATTTCCTGCCATCTCTCCACTGGCACTATCTTAATAAATAAAGACAAAATCATTAAAAAAAATTTATTTCAAAACTCCATTCCAGTTTAATCCAATATTTGCAGTACCAACTCATTCACATGAGTTGTTTTAATTGATTTTGTATGTGTTTTGGAAGATTTCTAAGCAGCAAGTCACCAGACAGATCACCATCCAAGTAACCTAATGATGCACTCTATTTACGAAAAGTTCCTCCTCTGCAGAGTACAGTTCTTCCTCTCCTTCCACCACCTTGAGATGAAATGGTAACAGCTTACAGTTTTGCAGGTTATGGGAACATGAGTCCCAGCTCTACGGCTGGACAGATCTTCTGTGTGTTCTTCGCACTATTTGGTATCCCGCTCAACCTAGTGGTGCTCAACAGGGTGGGCAAGTACATGCTTGTTATAGAGAGGAACATTTCCGACTTCCTAGAGGGGAAGACCAGGCAAAGGGTGAGGAGATCTTTAATCGCCTAGTCTAATATCTAAGTGTGTTTAAGCGCACTCTAGAAATTTTTGTCTTACACCTTCAAGTGGGGAAAATTACTCATCAGAGCATGACTAACATCACTGCTCACTTCTGCATCTCACTCCAGATATGTACCCGATTTTTTGTTCACCTGGTCTCTTACCTGTCTGGAGCAGCTCTCTTCTTCACTGTACCCATGATTGTGTTCCAACTGCATGAGGGCTGGACCTACTCCCAGGCCATCTACTACTGCTTCATCACCCTCAGTACCATCGGCTTTGGAGATTTTGTTGCAGGTACAGCGCAGTAGTTGCCTCCTAAGAAACAGAACACTCTGCAGACACTCTGCACTCTGAGTGTCACAACCATATATTTTCTCGTATGCACCTTCACTGCATTTTAAATTTTGCATTAAATGAGCCTCTCTTTTACAGACAATAATCCAGACAAAGTATACCCAGAGTGGTACAGTATCCTAATGGCCACATGGATCTTCTTTGGCCTGGCCTGGCTGGCCCTGCTCATCAACCACTCTATCGATATCCTGGAGCGGCTCAACACCCACTTCAAACAGCAGTGGGGTAGACAAAGGCAGGAGGAATTGTCTGGCGGTGCAAAGGCTGACGACCGGGACACACAGGTGGAGGAAGAAGATGGGATCGAGAGGCCTCCAATAACTCAGTAATCTACACAATAAGGTGAAGATTTCAGTGAGTTGACCTAGTTATAGAATTATCTGTCTGTATATCAGGACCTGGGAAACAGGCATAAATGGAATATGGCTAAGGAATGGCAGGATGTATGTGTGTGTGTGTGTGTGTGTGTGTGTGTGTGTGTGTGTGTCTGTTGAGCATTTGGTGATTTAATATGGCTGTGCTATGGTTGGTCAGTTTTTCATCCCTTTCCTTAAGTGCAGCTAAAATATTGACTCACTTTTGTTGAGTCAGGTTTGTTTGTTTGACAGCACGCAACATTCACATGCTGTTTAGTCTCTTAGCATTTTGTTTCCCGACCAGTAAACAAGTGACTCTTGTTAATCTACCTGGTTTAAAAGAGGCCTTTGAGATTAGTCTACGGAAGCACACTGGGACAAAACTTACTTTGCCCCATGTATCTGTCTATGGGCTATTGGTCAGTGGAAAACTGCAGACAATCTGTTTGTTACTCTTTGGCATCTCAGTTTGTTGCTCCCCTCATAGACCATAAACCAGGTTATCTGGCAACTTAATGGCATTTTGCAGTTCACATCTGAGCCATAGAAGGGGTTATGCACTAGGTACATGGTGTCTGCGATACATGTAAATAATCTATAATGTATATTGCACAGTATAAGTACTCACATGACACATTTTATTGCCCTTATGGAATGTTTTTGGAAATTCTCTGGTTAGCCATGTTTAGAGTGTGCATTCAAAAACACTGGAAACAGAGATTTGTTATCAACATATTTGGAGGGGAAATTAGTTTTGGAATAACTGTAATGCAAGTTAAATTGTAAGCTAAGAAGAGGTAAGCTAAGAAAAGTTTATTTATGATGCACATGTAATTTTATTTCATTACATTTTAAGATAATATTAATTATCCTATGTATTGTTCTAACACCAGTTGTTAACCACAGTTTCAACACAATATTAAAATGCTACAATTAGTATCTAAGTAAATCAAATACTGAAAACTTTTACTTTGAGTGAAATGGGAAATAAAACATTCAAACAATGTGGACAACTCAGAAAGCAGAGCAATCCATGTAATTAGATTAGATTTAATATTTACCTGTTTGCTATTAATTTTATGTAACAAATGTTAAGACACCATTAAAACACTTTATCTATTAATATTGTTCATTTTTTAAAATCTTTTTATAAAACTTTTTTTAAGTTTATGTGAGTGTTTTAGTAGAGCATAGCTAATTTGTTCCATTCATCTGTGCTGAAATTAGCTTTATATCCACCAGGTGGTGTTAATGTACCAACACTGGAGAAAAAAACCATCTGAACCAAAGGCAAAGCAGCAAATACACTGTATATTCCACATTGTTGTAATCATAAAAAATCAGATCAGATCCTCACAGCAAATATACGTATACACTTCATTAAGAATATATAAAATTCTTCTGCAATAAAGCACTTTCTGTTTGATGTCATTTCTTGTACTTTCTACATCATCAAATAAATGTGTTCAGTGGTAATTTCATTATGTGTTTGTTTTAGCTGTCTCCTTCTTTTGACAATGGCCTAACCTAGAATAGCACAACACAGGACACAGCAGCATTCAAAGGCACAAACATCTATTGAGGATCATATCTCACAGAATAAGTCAGGCAACACTGAGGAGGAGTGAATGACAAAGACAGACAGCAAAGCAGCAGGGACAAGAGAATGGAAAATGAGAAAGTTCTGGAGAGATGGATAGCAAGACAAGAAAAATTAAGTCAGTGAAAAAAATTACAGGGGGATATTTGAGGGAAAGTGCAAAATTCCAGACAGCAGAGTAAGGCAGTAAAAAGGTTCTATTTCTCTATGGATAATGGGAAAGATGAAGGGGAAATAGAGTGAGAGGGACAGGAGGGTGACCGTTGTACAACAAAATGCCACATACCTGTTTGGCCACGGTTCAATGAGGACTCAGTATGTGTGAGAAGAGTGGTGCTCCTCACTTGCTCCTGTCTAATCAGCTAGTGGTTTAGCTTGCATACTGTCCACAGTGGGGCAAGGCTCTGAAATTGACGTGCTGACTATGTGTGCTTTAGATTTCAGCCCCGTGATCATATTCATCTATCTCTATTTGATCTATGCAAAGAATATTGTCTCGAAGCTCCACAACAGATGTAGTTCAAGTCAAATGTCTGACATTTTACATTGCCATGTATGTTAAGACCAATACTAGTAGCCAATGGAAGTATGAGAGAACTTGTGTGACGTTTGTTAGATTTCTGGTTCTCACCAGAAATCTAATATCTAACGAACTAAATCTTATGCTCAATGGACACTTTCACTAACAGTGACAATTCAGAAAATAGTGTGACACTCGTATAGTGTAAGGATGAGTAAAGTTAAACTGGTAGAGGTTCATGAGCACATAAGAAGCCACCCAGGTGTAGATGCAGTCTAATTTAGTAGAATACTGACATATACTGAGATTTTCATTGTTTAACCACGATCACAATATTTTCCCAGGATCGACCATGCGTATTTAGCTGCCTAACCTTTAAAGATGAGGATGCAGTGTTCTATATTTTTGTTATGGGCAACAAATCCCATGAAAAGCTCAAAACTAACAGTGAATTATTTCTACCAATTCTAAAAACACATCAATGAGCCACATCCTTACACTCTATGACTTTTTTTTTTCATTATAAATAACCTGGGTACTGTAATTATTAATAAAATATATAAATTAGCCCCCAAAAATTGTACTATTTCCTCCTTTTTGAGTAATGTTTGCTAATGTTTGCTAAAGCATTGCCCAGTGCCCAGATATAGTATCTTTTAAACACCTTCACTTTGGTTTTATGCTAGATGCCCTTCCTTGTGGTATAATATCGAGTACATGCCTGTCCTTTCTAGTGCTACCACTAACGATTATTTTCATTATCGATTAAACTGCTGATTATTTTCTTGATTAATCAATTAATATTTTAGTCTACAAAATGTTTTAAAATGTAAATTTCAACAGTCCCCTGGTGATGTCTTCAGCTGGCTTGTTTTGTCGAACCAATGATCCAAAATTTGAAGATAGTCAATTTACTGTCATATATGACAAAGAAAAACAGCAAATGCTCACATTTGTGAAGCTAGAAGAGGTTTATGCATTTTTGCTTGAAAAATTATGGAAACAATTAATCAATTAATCGATTAATTAGCTAATCTTTGCAGATGTATTCTTTTTTATCAGTTTCTTTGCAACAGGTGCCCAGGATGAAAGCATGACTTTTGTTGATCATCAACATCTTCAGTGTGGTTTCAGTTACATTGCTAAAATTTTTCTCCTGAAGCCCGAGCCACAAACAAAGCTTCTCTAAATATGACAGAACAAAAGCAATGGAAGTGGATGTGAAATATTTAATCCCAATATGCGTAAGTAGTTAATTGTTAAAAGGTTGCATAATATCATTACATAGTATACAGAAGTATATCGACATGTGGTTTTCATCTTGCAAAACAAACCACGTTACACACAGTAAACTCTATGTAGAAAAATTAAAATATGTAGGTGTGTCTGTAGGTGTCTCCAATATAAAATGAATAGTAAGCACTTCTCTCAAGCGCTAAATGTTTGTGATGAGTGTGTACACACACAGAGTCACCAAAACATGCACACAAGTCAAGGTCAGGTTTTTGATGGATACAAAAAGATACTCAACCCAATGCAGCAGGCTTACAATTCAGATTTGTTAATATACACGTCAAACACGTGTTCCGCAGGCACAGGAGTCTCTATATGCACATACTGTACATAAACAAAGATCCGTTAATTTTCTCTGTCTCATTTGCACACACAGGAGCAGCAGACAGGTCACATGAAATGCGTCTCAACTGACCTACAGTATTCCTTATGTGGATGTGTTATAAAAATGTTGTGTGCGACCTATTCACTGTACTCTCTGACCTTACAGACAGCATTAAAGGATGTTGTTTTTGAAGAATACAGGACAAATTTAAAAAAAAAAAAAAAACACCTGTAGATAAGAGAACATACTTTTTCAAGTAAGACTCTCAGCGTTAACGTCTTTGTTTAAACAGTAAACATGTCCGACAGCTAAAGCTTTGTGCAGACAACACGATTGAGAATTTGATTAACGTTAGTGACTTAAGCCTGTGTCTTTACTCATACGTCACCTCAATTTCTTTCTATTGCTCCCCATAGAGAGGAAATGAGGTACCATAAGCCCCACAGGTGACATGAAGGCCCCATGTTGTCATGAACTAAAACCACATGGGATTAACATTAAACCTGTATAGGACAATTTTTTTCATGGTGTAAAAACATTTGTTTGTTTCTAATGAGAGAATTTGTGTACAATGTGTGGAACTTTAGTGGCACACATGAAGGGACACATTCTACACTGAAGGAAAGCTAAAGCTACAGTAGCTCCTTTGCTTCTGACAGTTTTAAATGGAAAAATAACATTGCAGCCTAGACGTCTCTGTTTATCAGGTTTAAGCAATCAGTGCAAAGCAACAGTTTATCAAGAATGAGTTAAGTGCTATTACGGTCAATACATTTGAGCAGTTCATATTTCAAAAATTCAGTATTTTAACTGCTGGCTTTGAGGTTATGAGGGAGTGGAGGAGACCTAAGTAACATTATTTCCATAGCATTGTGGTTACCTGCAGTCAGAACTAAAATATTCAGTTTGACCCACATTAACGCCTTGTTATCAGCACCCAGTTTCATCACAGCATTTCTGTGGTTATTAATCATTGACAAGTAAAACAGCTGGTGTGATCATACTGGTAGAAGAGAAACAGCTACATTTAAATAACCATGGAATATAAAGCTAAACAGGGACTAAATAAAAATATTACTGCTATAAAAGACTAACGCTTTAGTGATAGATCTAAAGTTGCAAGTGTTAAATACAGTATTGACATAGCTCAGGGAAATGCTACTGGGGTAATTACTAAAGGGACGTCCAGATACAGTGCTGTCCAAATATCTTGAGGGCAAAAATCATCAATAACCACATTCTTAACAGCCATATAATGTAACAAATAAGGGGGTGTCCTTTATTGCACTTATCTTTGCTCTGTTTTTATTCAAGGTTTCAATCAATTTTTGTCTTTCACATTTGGCTCTAGTATTAGTCAACTGATATGTTTGCCTTATGTGTGTTCCTTTCCAGCCCACTTATTGGACCTGAACTCCCTGTTCTGAGCCAATGGGAGGACAACATGCACATCCTGCCTATAAACTCCTGTGTGCATGACTTCTCGACCCCACCCAGCTCTGTCACTCTGTGACACGGTTAACACTATGAGTTATCCCTGCTTAACCTCCCCCCCCATCTCTGACTCACAACTTAACCTCTGTGTCTGTGTGCATTTTTGAAACTGTCTGATTGACTGGCCTTCTTGTTTACTTTCCCCCTACAAGGCATCAACTGCACTTCACACAAATCCCAACATTTAACAGTAATCAGCCAAGTGGACGGATAGGCTTGTGCTGAGTTGACAACGGTAAGACAGTGCTACTACAAACTAGAATGCAAAGATCCAGCCAGAGAGGATAGAATAAGGGTAGATAAGCTGATGACCAAGTAGAACAGATGGCTTTTTGTGAGCCAAACAAGGGGGAGAAATAAACTCTGAAGTCTAATATTTCCTTCACTTGCATCATCCCACACTATTCCACCACACAATTTACAGCCAACCATCCTGCCAGATCACCTGAATGTCTAAAGGTAGTGAGAAGGCAGACTAAACATTGAAAAAACACACGGGTTTGTGTGCTGAGTCACTGAAAAGCTGGACGTGTGACCTACCTGCACATGTTTGTCTGGTGGGCATCGCTGACATGCAAGCATCATTACTCCTCTGCTCATCTGTGTTTTTTTCGTTAACCTTATGTAAGTATACCTACACATGGATTTATGCAAAACGTGCAACTGTGAACATAAGAGACCAGGATGTTTGCCAGCAAAAAAAAGGGCGATCGCCTACTGAGCAAACACAGAGGACCAAGCAGCAAGGTCACACTCAAACTGTCTAACTAAAAACAGAGCAGAGCAGAGCAGACAAATAATAATCCCAGGCCTTGGTGACCAGCCCAAAACACTGCAAAAGTTCACCTTCCCCTAAGTACTCATTAACAGCACGCTCATGCCAAAACATCTCTGTATGTTTACATGATGAGGTCCAAGCCAGCCATGGAGCATATACCTGTCCACCCCCAGCTGTTTACTCCAACAGAAAATGTTTATTATACTGTAAGGGAAATTTTTTTGACACCCTTATGTATCATACTTTGACCAAAGGTAGACAGAAAAGCATAGCTTTTCTTTTGAGTTATCCCGTGACTTTCAAATCATATTTTAACATCACGCTCAATGTGATTTTAGCAAACCATGTTCACCTTAATACATAATAATTTGGGATCCATAACCATTTTCTTTACATGAAATCTTCAACCTACCAGCATAGAAGAGTATACTTTTCAAGGCCCACTTTTAATATATGTGCATAACTCAAATGTTAAAATGTTAACAACACTAGTCGGAAATATCTCTGTGAGGTTGTATTTAGGCATGGCGGAGCGCATTGCTAACATCCTGCTGCTTAGAAGGTAATGTTTACCAAGTAAACCATCTTAGTTTAGTATGTTAGCGTGCCAACAATTGCCTGTAAGCACAAAACACAAAGTACAGCTGAGGCTGATGGGAATGTCAGTAGTTTTGCACGTATTTGGTCATAAACCAAAGAATTGGACTAGAGCTGAAGAAATCGACTGACGCAAAATGAATCAACTATTTTGATGAATCAATTCATCATTTAAGTCATGTTTCCAAGTAAGAATGTCAAACATTGTCTGGTTCCCGCTGCTCAGTTATAAGGATTTTATCCTTTTCTCTGTTTTATATCCTCTTCAGACAAAACTAGCAATTTGAATTTTTCACCGTGGGCTTTAGGATATTATGATAAATATTTTTCACTATTTTAAGACATTTTAAAGGCCAAACAAATCATCAATTAATCAAGAAAATTGTGAACAGATTCATTGTTAATGAAAATAATATTCAATATTCAGGCCATCACCCAAGTGGTTATAGTTCATCTTGAGGGAGACATGAATGTGTGCACCAAATTTCATGGCAATCCACCCAGTAGTCAGTTAGACTATCCACTAAAAACCACAAATATCAACCTCAAGGTGGCACAAGAGGAAAAGTCAGCAGATCACCAAAGTCATTAGGTTACATTGCCTGGGGACCATGAATGTCTGTACAGAAATTCAGGTCAATCCACCAAATAGTTGTTAGGATATTTCAGTCAGGATAAATGAGATAGTCTGACCAAATGACAAAAAGAGAAGAGACAAATGGCCTTAAGGGAAGAGACATTTTCTACAGTCTATGCACAAAATATTTTCATAATGAGAAAGAATGAAATCTATGTTATTATGGGTTGCATTGCTCTACATTGTAATCAGCATTGCTCAAAATCTACATCTTTTTTTACTTATCATCAGCACTTTGCAGCAGTCACTATGTACAAAACTGTTCTAGGGCTCTCACCTTTAACAGAACATAACATAACATAATAGTAACTTGTTTTTGACCTATATGGAAGACTATAATTTGTAGATTGCAGAACATAAGAGTTAGCCTTGACTTGACCTATTGAGCAACAACCATAAATTTCAACATTTTTCTCTGTTAATTGAGCTGAAACAGTGGTCTGTTTACACTCCCTGATAACACAGACAACTACAAAGATTCATTGTCACTTAAGGGGCCTTGTGGTGTGGACACAAAAAATGACTTTTGTCTAAGCCTGTGTGTTTAGTGTGTCTGTCTGAGTTTGTCTTTTGTCTAAGTGAACCTGTGAGCATGTTTGCATGTCTGTGTTTGAATCCCTATGGAGTGCACAATTGATTACAATTTGGTGATAATGTGAAGTGCAATCCATGGTATAACCACAATTAGAAATAAGTAATATTATCAGATCGATGTTTTAATAAATTCCTCTGAAGACAAAAGTTTTAAGATCTTAAGAGGAGGGTGTTGGGCAAACTCCCTTGCAAAAAAATCTCAAACTCTTGTCCATCAGACCTGTGTCATACTGAGCCAACCCTAAACCGCTATAATTGTTTGTTTGAGTTTCACCAGGGTGCAAAACACATTACACAGTAATGGTTCCACGAGGATTCTTAATGTAAATACAATTAAAACTGCTTCTTGAAGTATGCACCATAAAGTAATTTCACACCAGCTGACTAATCCCCTACGTAATTGTCAAACAGTGTTGTAAACGGAAAAGGAAAATTGAGGTCCCACCCTGATTACAAGAAACAATCAAAAACCCATATGATTTATTAAAAGGTTTTATTAGTGAGGGTTTATTGTTATAACACTTGCAAACTGTTTTATTGGGCCTGCTAGTAAATGTTAAAGCAACTGAATCAACTAAAGAGCAGCCAGCTATAGTTTACAGAAGACAGAGTGTTTCTGTGTCCTGATCAGTTACAATACTGTTACTGTCAGATTAAAAAACACTGAAACTACAGATCGATTTTCTCCTCTCGCCCTGACTGAACTCATGTCACATAATTCTTTCATGCCTCAGATACGTCCTTACATAACAGCAACTTTTTTTCAAAACCAGTCAGCCCACCAAAAGATGAAGGCCTGTGTAACTAAAATATTCAAAAGATTATACAGACAAGATATGGTATATGCTTACATGGCGTGTTCCTCAGACTGCCTGGTATCACCATATGGTCTATGAATAACACACCAATTTCTTAAGGCATTTCATGTGTTATCGCTACACATTTTCTGCTTTTGGCAAGTCATTTAACACCACGTCATTTCTCTACTGACTACCCCTTAACTTTAACCCTAACTAAAACAGTGTTAAATGACACACGAAAAGCTTAAAATGAGTAGACATGACACGCGAAATGTCCTGAAAGGAGTGTGATATGTATACGCCATCCCATGATATTACGTAGGTGTCTCAGGCTGCTGGCTCACATGTTCCTGCCTATTACAGAGTAAAGGGCAAAGATTTGTAAAGATGTCTACATACTGAATTACAGTAACTGTTCTTAAGCTTGTAAACTTGTGACTGTTGATGAGACTGTAATAAAACGCTTGCTTTGTTTATAACTTATGGTTATGGTCACTGCTGAATGAAAGCTTTGTATCAGTTTTTCATGACCTATAAAAACGCAGTTGTTAATGCATAGACAATGTATTTTTTAGCATTATACAATAAGGTTTTGAGAGCATTTCATAAGTTCAAGAAGTCCGAAATTTTACTATAGAGACATATATGTCTATAGAGACATATTTAATCCTTAATTGGATACAGAGTTTTGTTGACAAGGTTATGTTTATTTCAGAGAAATTACTATTTTTATCTCGCTATTAAATGATATACATGTTGGAACACAGTGATAAAGGTTTGAGATAATGGAAGTAAACTTTGAACTCTGATATGACATGAAATGTGTGTTGATTCTAGAAGCTTGTTCCAGGATTTCTGTGCCTCTCTTATGCTGGAAACACTGATCTTTGTTTCGGGAATATTTGATCTGGTAAAGTCACTGATACACCGTGAAGTCAAAGATTGTAACACCAGCCAATGGCATGTCCTTGCTCATTCCGAAGCATTTCCTCTCTGGCTTATACCCTCTCTGCAGCTCGGACAAGCCTGTACATGAGAAGAAAGCAGCAACATAAACAACCTGTGGCGTTTACTCAGCAGCTCTGCTTGCCTGTTTCAACTTTCCCCAGCCAGCCTTTTGGAGGGAATGTTTAAAACTTTAGGCAATGAATCCATTAAGCCAATTTTAGAATAACTAGCAAAATGGAACTCGACAGGACTTGTCACAGGAGACCTTGTGGTAATAAAAAATAAATAAAAATGAAATGGGTCAATATTGATGTTTGAAAAGTGTACTCAAGAGCAGTACCTTATCCTTATCCAATTTTCCAAGTGAGCGCATTTGTAAAATGACATGATTTTTCCATTCCATTTCATTTCCATTGTTAACTTACTTCATGTACTGAGCTTTTCCATTCTGTTATGTAATCACAACACTTGTCCTTAAACTGACCAGAATTTAAGAATTTAACAGTATGAATTTAGAACCATGGGACCATTGACATGTGATATACTTCTAAATTCAAATTACTCCTTAAGATGGACATCTTCCCTGCATTTGTAAGGTAGACCAGGGGCTCCATTACCTTATTTGGTGCATATGTATTTAATTTAGTAATATGATTTGGTATAAAAGGCAACTAGTTGTTCTCTGAGGTTGTTAGTGTCAGTGTGTCTATTGTGGTGTCATGTACAGAAGTCCATAAATGCCACTACTGGTGCTTTGCATTTTACCTCAGTCCCATGCCTCTCTGTTATAAACTTACAAAGCCACCACTGGTTAAACTGACACCTGAACTGAGTTTTTTTTATTTCACTTTATGAATCTTTTACTCAAGGATTTGTATTTGTTGTTCAGATTTAATTAAAAATCATAGGTCATGACTTGAGTCAGTTCTTATTACATAGTGCTACATAGTGCACTACATTTATCTTCCACAATTCTGAGTGTGAAATTCATTAACAAAACAAAAAGTAGTGCATGTACATTCCTTTCTAAGAATAACCCTTTGATGCACTGTTATATTTCATAGATGTGAAAAGTACAGTTTTTCAACACTACACAAATTCCAACTTTACTTCTCACTATAGAGTAAATTAATGGTGTCTATTATATAATGAAGAGTGAATATGAATGATCATGGGAGCGATTTTAGACACAGCAATAGTCTCATCAAGTGATACCAAAACTGCATTTCATACTTTTTTTTATTTTCTACATTTCTTAATCGGTTCTCTAGTTGCCTGCTATTATTGTCATTCAAGTCAGGGGTCCTGCACTGACTTAGTGTTGCAATTCCATAAAGTTGGGGGACTTGCAAGAGACAAATCAAAAAACAATGAGTGATCAAAATGGATGCAGCAGAGGCCAAGAGTTTTAAACCATAGTATGGGTCAAGCTCCAAAAACTCTCCAAATCTTATACTAATGTGCATCTCTATAGTATCTCTTGGCTAGACCTTCAATGGCTGGTAAATAGCCATGTCTTTCAATCTCCACTCCCCCACTTTGTAATGCAGGCTGTCCATTTAAGATTTGTAATCTATGAATCAAAATGGAGACGCCCTAATGGCATCAATGGGGTTATTTTATTGTAATTTAGAAAGCTCCCCCAGAGCCAGAAAAGACATCATTCAGCAGTTGGCACGGGCTTGTAAGTATCCCCTTTGATGAACAAATAGGTCATGATATGTAAAATTGGTTGAGTGCTCTTTTAAGATGTGCTAAAAAGCAATTATTTATGGTAGACTGTGAAGCCATGAATATCTATAGGCCTCAATCTCCCGTCTCCTCTCTTGTGCAGCCACCTCGTACTTTCATGCCGATTACACTGTTGTTTCCAATGTGATACCAGAAAACAGGTCTACAAAAAAAAAAAACCACAGCCCCACCTTGAACTACATGAACTGCTGTTTGAGATTCTACATTTCTCAGTCAGAATGAACTGGTCTCATTGTCTCACCAAAGTCACGTTGCCAATTATACTAAAACAGAGACTGTCTCACATTTGACTATAATTGATAATGAATTACATATTACTAGTCTTGCACATAGCAGAAGTGTTACCACCTTAATGGTGTGGGGGCTTCCAGTTGATATTTTTTGTAAAATGGCGCCTGACACTTCTTCAGTATGATGTTAAAAGCCCTATCTACATGGCAGAGGGATTATGTTGCATGGTTGCACAATGGCAAAGCCCAGAGACAAAAACCTGCCAAAGATCTTATTTGTTGTGCAAGACAAAGAGTAACAATCTGCAAACCAGTGATCTTATAAAGTCTCAAATTACGTGTGGGGTCTTTTACAGGATTCAGGATTTGCAAGGTGAACTAACAGGTTCTGTGATTTTGACCTCTACAGTGCAATAACTCACACACACAGAACAGCAACAGTAAATCTGTGCAGCACCTTCCCTTGAGGCTATCTGTAATTTACATTTACAGCAATTGTTAGTTCTATACTGGATTATACAAAGTTTGTGTGTGTGTGTGTGTGTGTGTGTGTGTGTGTGTGTGTGTGTGTGTGTGTGTGTGTGTGTGTGTGTGTGTGTGTGTAAATTAATGTGAGTTCTATCATATTATGCTCTGGTTTCTTCTTTCTAGCAGATAAGGTGCTTTAACAAACATTGTACCTAGAAAAGGCTGTTAATATTATTCATTAATATTTGAATTTCCTGTTGAACCATAAAAAAGATATTAGTGTGTGCTAAAATAAACTCAGGTCATCAATGTATGATAAGTTTTTAAAAATGTATTTTTGACAGAGAGCATGGAACATTAAAAGCCCCTATTATCAATCTGATTCTCTCTTTATGTCCTCTGATTTTTATGTTTGGGAACACATAAAGATTCAAAGAAACACATACCGACCAGAAGCAAATTAGTTGGCTGATTGTGCAAGTTTCCTTCCCCCCCCGAGAAGCTTGGAAAAAAACACAACACAAACATCAAACAATGGGACTAGGAAGCAGTTCTTCAGTCATTTCACGTGGTCAAATCAGTGTACACATTAAAAAGGTCTAAAAATAATCCCTTACAAAGGGATGGCATACAATATTACTTAACAAACAGGAAGAACATACTATAAACACTTTGACATTTCAGTGATTGGCAGAAAACTCACTGACTATTTAAATATAATGCATTATCATTGAAATCAGAGGCTTCTTTTTTATTCAGATTTACTACAACATCAATTATTCATGGACATAATAAAAATAATGATGATGCGATTGTGAAACTGTATTGCTACCTATAATAAGGTCAGATGTCAGACATTAGTGCCAGCTGCTGAACAGCACTACCTTAGCTGTCTTCAGCACGGCAGATGCTTGCCAACATGAAAAACGTGAGTAACCCGATTGAGTAATTGTCTGTTAAACAAAGTTTAACAGACATGTTGTAGCTATACTGACAGCTGCAAGAGTCTCATTTAGTTTCTCCACTCACCAAACCGTCTCTAAAGTAACATTTATATACAATCTAACCAGATACTAAAACTATTTGTGACAGGATATTACTGCCTGAACATCACTGAGGCCACTTTTCTTCATGTGAACTAAAGATTCTTGTTCCTTCAATCATTGTTTATGTCGAAATAAACTTTAGAAACTACTGATTAACTGAATAACTGTGTAATTGCGTAGCTTTTTCCTGGAATATCATAGTGTTCACTTTCTCTATTCAGAGAAGATCCTCTGTTCTGTACAAACAAATAGTATATACCCAAAGCAGGTCTTGCCACTTTTTGTTTGAGGCTGGTCTTTAAAAGTGTATTATAACATGCTCTCCTACGTTGCTTCTACAACCTGACTTTTACACGATTTGCTGTAGCAGCAGCAGTGTAATCTTGTCTAGTATGACTCTTTGTGTGTGTGTGATAGTTGAGAAATATGATAATGACCGAAATGAATGGATTTTAGACACAGCAATAGTCTCATCAAGTGATACCAAAACTGCATTTCATACTTTTTTTTATTTTCTACATTTCTTAATCAGTTCTCTAGTTGCCTGCTATTATTGTCATTCAAGTCAGGGGTCCTGCACTGACTTAGTGTTGCAATTCCATAAAGTTGGGGGACTTGCAAGAGACACATCAAAAAACAATGAGTGATCAAAATGGATGCAGCAGAGGCCAAGAGTTTTAAACCATAGTATGGGTCAAGCTCCAAAAACTCTCCAAATCTTATACTAATGTGCATCTCTATAGTATCTCTTGGCTAGACCTTCAATGGCTGGTAAATAGCCATGTCTTTCAATCTCCACTCCCCCAGTTTGTAATGCAGGCTGTCCATTTAAGATTTGTAATCTATGAATCAAAATGGAGACGCCCTAATGGAATCAATGGGGCTATTTTATTGTAATTTAGAAAGCTCCCCCAGAACCAGAAAAGACATCATTCAGCAGGTGGCACGGGCTTGTTAGTATCCCCTTTGATGAACAAATAGGTCATGATATGTAAAACTGGTTGAGTGCTCTTTTAAGATGTGCTAAAAAGGAGTCTGGTTGGAAATGAATGGGTAAGACCTTCCTGCTTCCTGCTAAAAATCCTGCCAAAAATCTATATGTGACAAATAAGATGTCAAGAAAGATACTGAAAATAACTAAAGTATTTTTCTGGATATTTTTAAGAATAGCACAAGAACTGCATTATATGCGTTTCTTAATCATTTTTGTCTGAAAATGCAGAATTTTAGGGTTAAAGTAGCAGAAACTCTGGCCTTTCCAAGATCTCTAAAAAGATTCTGTCCCCATTTGAGACTTTTGGTCACCAATTCAAACATGTGTTAATGCATCAGAGTGAATAGTGTGTTATCTGATGGTGGCTCTTCCAGTTGTCTTATCTGGCCTGCCTGAAACTCCGGAAGTCCCGTTGTATCCCAAAGGGCCTTTCACAAGACCACCATGATGGCCTTCACCAGCTCAACAGTACAGTATATGGTATCACATCTGCTGATGTTTGGCCTTAGACTGCATATAGTGACCACCCAAAGGGACCGATGGGACAACATTTAGAAAAGATTAATCTCTTTAGATTTATGAAAAGACACTACTGACGTCAAAATCAGTGGGCCGCATTCCTTCTCTTCACTTTTATAGCAACATGTTAAAACACAAAACTGATACTCCTTAAAATGGTTAGGTGATGTAAATCTAATTCACATGACAAAAATTCCATAACACCATGTGACTGCTAATGGAATGTTTTTGTTGTTTCTGAACTACCATTTGAAAAACAGGATGAAATTACTTAATATGAACCGAAATAATAACTTGGCAAACTTACAACATGGAAGACTGCCATTTCAGGACTTTATTATTTTCAGTGTTTTTCCCAGTGTACATGCTGTTGGGAATTTATCCAATACTGAAGGTAAGAAGGTCAAGTTTTGCATTGGGTGTTGATACTACAAAGCAGGAATGAGTGTTATGTAAGAACTGTCGCATGTCAGAACCTTAAAATGTTGAGTTGTCTCAGTGATCATCTCTGATCTCTGTCCCTACAACAAAGATACCAGCAGATCAGCCTGCCAGTGCTCCTGAAACCAGCACACAGCTGAGTCAGCTGATTTAAAAAGTGCTTGCTTTTGCATAACTGTGCAAGCAATTTGTTTATTTGTTTACGCTAAATTGCATATTGGTGTTAAAAAGCATGTCGTGTGTTAAAAATTAAAGGAATAGTTGGACATTTTGGGTAATACCCTTATTGGCTTTCTTGCCAAGAGTGAGATGATAAGATTGATACTGTAAATATGTAACTGGAGCCAGCAGCTTAATCAGCAGAAAGAGTGGAAATAGGTATGAAGCTACCCTTGCTCTGTATGAAACTAACAAATCCGCCTGTGCCTCTAAAGTTTACTAATTAATGGGTTATATCTCTTTTGTTTAATCTAATCTCTGCTGGTTGCCTGGCAGCTGGTCCCGGCCATGAAATAGTCTGCCACATAAGACAGACATAGAAGGAGGATCTTGTCATGATCGCACAAAATTAGTTTTGTGCCTAACCTAAATATTTTAATGAAACAAGATCTTGTGTATAATCAGTTAAAATGTGCTGGCATGTTAATGTAGACTACCTCTGACTCCTAAAAAAATAAAATGTCAGTGGTGTTCTTTGACATGATGATGGTGTTTTTTGTTATGGAATATCCAATAAAATTTCAGATACTTTTTCTTCATAATGCTTTTACATCTTTTACTCCACTGGTTTGTTCATAGAACAGGTTAATACTTGCACTACCACAACTTGCACAGAGCTGTAAGTGTACACTCAGTGTTAGTAGTCACCACGTAATGCTGTGAACATAATCCTGGCTTTTATACAGTTCCACATACTATTTGAACATTAGCAGTGCAATTATTTCCCTTTGATGTAGTGCCAAAGGAAAAAGCAACATTATATTAGCCATTTGTTATGACAGGAACTATCATGTGACATTAAAACAATTTCCACTTTTTTACTGAAGTAAGCAAAGCACTACAGAAATATGTGGGAATGCAATTGTCTAAAACAAACCATTTGAGCATACAACAGAACATGAATG
Organism: Xiphias gladius; assembly: GCF_016859285.1. Taxonomy (NCBI): domain Eukaryota; kingdom Metazoa; phylum Chordata; class Actinopteri; order Istiophoriformes; family Xiphiidae; genus Xiphias; species Xiphias gladius. Next base: position 5,030,626 of record NC_053409.1, on the reverse strand, counting down.
CACACACAAACACACACTGAGAAAGAAAAGGCCCCGGGCAAGTAGTACACCAGTAATCATGATGCAATATCTTACTGTCTTGCATGCCATGAATTCTCACATAGCTATGAACTTACACTGCTAGATCAAAGGTGCATTATGGTCTTCTGACAGCAATGATTTTGGAAGTGTAAAACAATGTTATTTTCCCTTTCCTCGCACCTTCTAATGCAAACTACTGCAAATTACATGCAGTGTCCAACTCTGTACTTTGATTGTCCGGCATGCTAATAAACCATGCTTTGTCTGTGTGAGGATCTGTGGCTCTTCTTAAACAGTAATCAATATATTTGTTCCTTTGTCTGATCTTTGCTCCTCATAGCATCGACAAAGAAAACAGAACGCATCTCTTGAGCAAACATTTGAGCAGTTGACGTTTGGACATTGACACAAGTTACCTTTAGGTGCATGTCCTTCTACAACTAATCACCATCTTTCAACTCCACTTCTTCATTTGAGAGACTGCTGCATATTGATGGACGCTATCTTTACAAACACCCTAGAGAGATATTTAGGGCACACCTGGTTCTTGACATTTCAAGCAGGTTCGCATGTGTTATGCATTTCTTGAGAAACCACTATGATATTTAAAGCATATATAACTGTCTTCTACTGTCTGTGGTGGAGTTCTTTGAAGCAATGTAATATAAAAATATAAAACATGCATATAAAATCTCATCATGGCTTCGCAGGCAGACTGATTCACATGAACATATGGAATAATATTTTATATTATATTTTAATAATATTTTTGTGGGGAAATGCTAAGACAGTGGCACTGATTAAGTCTATGGTTGCCCCATTTCAAGTCATCCCAGTAATTAACAATAAACAACATCAAGACAAATCAATTGAATGTCAATTAGGCTGGAGTTTTGAGCCTGGAAACCAAAGCAATCAGTTGAGTTTGTGCCACAAAAATCTGATGATCTGCACTCTACAGAATATGGAACTTTAATGCATTAATCCAGACTATCTTCTGCTGAAGTTACAATGGGGGGTTTTAAAGAACCTTTTTCAAGTAATAGAAAACATTTCTAAATGTGCAGCCACTAGAATAGGAAATGATCTAACTGTAAGAACAGGTCACTTAAAAGGTCACTATAAACTCACTAGTGAAAAGAATATTATAGTAACAGCCTGAAAGATAGTCATGAAGGATAGAGAAAGGATTTTAATGCTTTATTTTATATTTAATACAAATGTATATAGTCATAAAATGATTTTACATATCTTCACTTGTCTCAAAAGCAATGTACACATTTTGATTTACGAATTTCCTTGAAGTAATTTTATTGGGGCTAGTAGAGGGACTTTAGTATGATTTTAAGACTCAACAAAGTTAATAGCTACATATATTTCCAGTGTAATTACACCGCCTTTTTTTTTTTATAGCAAATTCCTTAAAGTGAAAAAAAAAGTGAAAATGATATCACCTTTGCCGAATCATACGCAATTTGTTGTAGGCTATATTTTGACATAAAAACGTTTGGAATTGTTGAACACTTCATGATATGTTGAGACACCGCTGTGTTAAACGTGCCTCTGAACGCTATGGTATCTTTGCAGCCGCTCACCTGCAGCGTTAAAAAGAAAATCGAGCAAACCTCAGAATAGGTGAGCTCCTCCTTACTGTTTTTTTCTGGGCGGATCTTCGTTGCTCCTCTCCACTCCCCTACTTAGAGTTCAGTACTTTAGCAGGCAGCATTTGTCTGGCTGCGCACGTGGGGAGAGTACTACTTGCGGCTGTAGTACCACGCGCGCTCAGCCTTGCTTTATGACTACTTTTGTACTGTTGTGTCTCGAGCCCAATGCTGCCAGCTTTGGCGCGTTTGAGTCATTTTTCTGAGCCATCGCGCGGAAGAAGAAACATTTTATAAGCCAAAAGACCTGCTGAGAATGAGTCCCGCATAACTTCGGGTATTGTTATCTACCCCCTCCTTTCTTTCATTTTCCCCTGTCCTGCGCTCTCCAAGTTGAGTCATTGTACACAAGTATGGTAGATAAAGGCCCCTTGTTGACTTCTGCCATTATTTTTTACCTGTCCATTGGGGCAGCAATTTTTCAAGTCCTGGAGGAGCCAAATTGGAAGCTGGTTGCAAAGCAGTATAGTGCCAAGAAGGATAAAATACTTGAGGCGTATCCCTGTCTGACGAAAGATGATTTGGACAGAATATTAGAGGTATGGACATGTTCTTAAACTTAACATTTTCCATTTTTTTTCTGTAACACTTCCTACTTTAAACCACGCTAAATGCTGCACACTTAAATCAGACCATATGAAGATTATTTCAAAGTGAATCCTCATCAGTGTTTAATATTGCACTGCAGTCTTCTCTTACTTGAAAGGGGTGACACATGAGGCCTTAATCAGCCTCAGCTGGTAAGTAAGCGTCCACCAAAGACTAACAAAACTCTTGAGGAATGAAATGTCAGTTTGTGGTTCATCTTTGTGGGTCAACACACCCACAATGGTCTCTGAATTGTCAAAAATTCCCCAAATTTCCCTCTGTGTCTGTCATAGATATTGTCCTCTTTTATCTTTGGTGAGTTCTTTGTGTCCATAGTTAATGAGGATAATTATTTCATTACCTAGTTCATTTAGTTTTATCTTGTAAACTTGACAGATTATCTGTCTGGAACAGTGATTATGATAGCAGATGTTGCCAGCCAATCTGTAACCACAGCTCTTAAAAGCTGCAGTACATGGTGTTCCGTTGCCTATTTCTTGTCAAAATTGCAATTCTTTAAACAGTAGTAAAGCTGGTGCCATTGGCCCTTGCAGTTTTACTGTCTGCACTGAATGAGCATGTACAGTAGAAAGTCAGCAATCTTTTGATTTCACAGGTGTTCATCCACTTCTTGGGGTGGCTTTATGACCTTGGTTTTTTGTTTTGTTTTTGTTTGTTTGTTTTTTTTCTTTCTTTTTTTCTCTTTCTCATTGTCTGAGATGTTCGTGTATGACAAGAAGATATGATTATAATGTGTAAGGCTTGTTCTACAGTGGTATATGCAACGTACCATCTCAGAGGAATCATTGCACTGCACTAATAACACTGAGAGTGGTTCATCTCTTTAAAGACAAGAATATCAAAAATTATAGAAATACTTTTTGGTTGGTTGGTTGGTTGGTTGATTGCTTTGCACTTGCACTTACAAAAATATGACCAGCAACATGTCTCAACCTGTTTCCCTTTTTGGGCCCACATCAGTATTGGGGAGATTTATCAACCCCCCCCCCTTCCCCTTTCGTCTTCCATGTGCTTCTCCTTTTTGTGTTGGGAGGACTGAAAGGGATATGCTCTGAACCTCCTCCCACTAATGGTATCTCTAACAACCAAATCACTGCAATGGCCAAACCTGCTTCTGGAATATTATGGATGAGAGATTTTGGAATTTTACCTTTGGCAGTTGCTGCTATGCAACAGTTGAAAGACTTGGAATTTTGGTTGAAATCTTAGTGGTCACTCAACTGAAACTGGAATATTTCCTGCTTCTCTGCTCTCTTAGTTACAAAGACTACTTAAACCACTTGTGGGGTTTTAAAGCATTGTCAAAAGATAATATTAAATCGTGTTTGACATCTTAACCCTTTTTCCCAGTTACAAAGACAGTTGTGTTGTCTTGTTATCATTCTAGACGCACAGTCTACCAGTTTTTTTTTTCCTCCTCTGTTGGTGTTTTCCAAGACACCTGCTGCAAAGGCTTTGGAGTCAGTATATTAAAACAGAGAAAAGCAGTATATTGCCTTCAAGTTGCTTTTATCAGCCTCATTTGTGTTAAGAGCAGAGATTCTATTAGATTTCCATTGTGGAAACTATGCTCAGCTTGCTAGCAATTAAAATATATAAGCAGGCTTTAACTACAGAAGGCGACACTCCTGTAAAAGTAAGTCTTCTCTGTTTTATTAACAAGGAGTCTACTATTAACTATAGGAGCCTTGAAGTGGTCACGGTTTAAAGATTGGATTTTATGGCCCATCAATGTTGGCTCTTGAGAAGTGGTTATAAAAGCTCAGCAAGGGGTGAATGAGGCAAGAATGCATTATAAAGTTTAGGGTAGTATGTGCTATACTGTAAACTATACTTGAATGCATGCATGTATACCTCAGTCATAAAAGTCATGTTTGTTTTCATAGCTCCTTCTATTGAGCATTTTGTGTTGAGCTAGTTCGGCACATACTGCCAGGAGCCCCATAACATTACAGCACCCGAACTTATTCAGGAATACATACGTTAAATTGGGAGTTTATTTGGCACACCTAGCTAAAACTAATACTCGTAATACAACAGTCCTGTAATAAATCCTGCCTTCATGGAGATTATAATAATGAGTTTGTGTTGTGTTGATTCACCTGTATAATCATTTTGGAGGCTGCAATTTGTGGTGCTGTTGAACTGCGTTGCATTATACAAAGAGGTGTGTCTGTTGTTTAGCCTACCCCCATTAATTTGAATGGGGTGGACAAAATAAGAGGAACACCTGTCAATATAACACAATGACAGTTTAAGAGCACCACAAATTTCAGCCTCCAAAATGATCATGCAGTTGAATCAACACCTCTGTAACACAGTTTCAACAAAAACTCAACATTATAAGAAGATTTAGATGAGATATGATGATTTATTGCAGGACTGTTGTATTACACTGCATTCGTTTTAGCCAGGTGTAGGGCTAGGCGATACATAAAAAAATTATCCCTGTATTTTTAGGCTGAAAGGCGATGCATGATGTATATCCCGGTACTTACGCTGGAACAGCTTTACTGAGGAAACAGGTTATGTAATGTAACATCTATCGATATTGATATAAATGGTCTTGTCTCTTCATATATCTCATTTGAAAATATGTTGATTATACCTTAAAGACAATGTATCACCCAGCCCTAGTTAGGTGTACCTAATAAACTGCCAACTGAGTGTCTACAGCAAAAGAAATTTAATACAAACATTGAAAACATTAAATAACATTAAATGTGAGCGGTTGCCTTTATCAGTTAATCTACAAAGCCATGTTTTTGTAATGTACAATAGAACCTTGAACTCTTACGAAGCATGACATATCATTGGCTGTGCTGAAAGCATGAATTGTCCACACTTCACACTTTTGATACATACAGTGCTGTGTCTCAATGAGAAATGAATATATGGTGGCAGGAAAATATTCAGATTAAATTCCATAAAGAGAACACAACAGCCATGTGCCTTAGTTTTCTGCTGAAGGAAAAATGCAGCAACTTTTTTATAATATTTGAAAACTAGACTTTGCTCTTTTTTTTTTTTTTTTAATCAGCCCAGAATATAAGGGTCAAAAGTTACCTGTAAGGAGTCACTGTAACCAGTGACGCAAACTTTAAATTTGCTTTTCCTCAGTGCAGCCTTTCTTTGCACTTGTTGCCTTTTGACTTTTCCAAGGAGCGTTGGGTTATTTGATTTCACTTGCGTGACTGCAAAAGTTGCTCTAGTAGTCCCATTGCAAATGACTTAAAGATCACGTTTGTGCCGCCAAATAAGTTTGCAAAAACTGTTTATTAACACACTGCCGTCACATGCTTAGTGAAACATGGCCCCTGGTTAGAATGCAAGCACAAAAGTATCACACTGTTTTCAGGGATAGCTAACTTTGTCATGTGCCAAGGGTGCTTTGTTGGGGCTGCTGGCTTGAAATAGCCAAGTCTTTCTTCCTCTTTTGGAAAGTGTGTTTTTAATAAATGAATAAATAAAGTAATGGAAGGTAGCAGTAGATTGTAATGTCATGAGTTTAGGTTTAGGCAATTAATTGGCAAGACAGAAATGTCTTTATTTCCTTGTATGCCTAATTAGATTTTACTGCAGACCCAGATGACTGCATGTACTGTGCAATGTCAGTACAGTGTGAGAATGTCACCATTAAGTCAGCATACCAATAGCAACCACTCTACACTGTTCAGGAGTTTAGCAGTGAACCTGCAACAATCCAAAACCTAGTTTTGCGTTTGACAAAATGTTAATCAACTCACCAAAAATAATGAGAATTAAGAAAAATACCATGTGTTGTGTTAATGAAGCGAGTCTCGCACTTTCATGCAGTATTAACAGCTTAATTTAAAATGGCATACTATGGTATAATTTAATGGTATAAATGTTCTGTTAACCAGATGTAAAATAAGTATCCTTTTGCTGTCTAGAGATTTCACAACTTGCCCCTTTTGCCTTTACCAAATCCAGAAGAAGCTGTAAAATTGACATCCTTTGTCAGTGCTTTATCATAATCAACATTTGTTTATTGTTAATGTTAATTTCTGGTTTGTGCTTTGGAATAAATCACACAAACAATATCCTACACCTTTCCAGATATTCCATCAGATTTTCAAAATTTCTTTTCCCCCAAGCTCTGGGGGAACACAGTAGCCTATAAATGTAAATATATTTTTTTAATAGACTACTGCTAGGTGGTGTAGCTGTTCTTCTGCTTCACAACTGTTTACGTCAGAGTCTGTTCCCCTGTTGAAATATGTTTTCCTCCCATTAGAATTTTTTTTTTTTTTTTAGGTTTACCCGGCATTTGCTTTTTGCCTGGACTTGCTGTTTTCCTAGCAGAAGAACAAGTCCACCACCTTGCAGTTGCTTATTTAAACCATGTAATTACATTTATAGGCTACTGTATAGAGTCTATATTTGGTAAATGTATGTGTTTTTAATCGAGGGGTGACGAGCTATCCTGTCTATTTAGAAAATCATCTTTCCCACTCCGAAATTACAAATGAATTAACAGAAGGGCCAGATGTCCCAGTTTTCCACCAGCACTAAAACGCAGCACGCTTTTGTGGATCTGTGTGGTGCTGGAGACTTTGGAAAGAGTTTCGAAACTTCACATGCAAGTGTAACCTGATCTGAGCGGATCTGGCAATCCGTGCACACACATTCAACAATCTGTAAATAAATACTAAATGTCACAAATGTCTAAAGACATTTGTACACACAAGGAGCTTTTCATAAGTGAAAATGATCAGATCTGTGAAGTTTAAGTTGAAAATCCGTATGGAAAATATTAATTTATTCAGGTTGTGATGTTGTGCATTTGTAAAATTGTTTTACATGTGTTCAAATTGCTTGGCATTTGTGTGTGGATTGGAAAATGCATTTGTGCGTACCCAAAATTACACACAAATTGTTGTAAATTGTTGTATTTTCTAATCTTATTTTTCATTTATAGATCATGTAATACACTTTCGGGACCATTTTGAGTGTAATTTCTCTCCCTAAGTCTGTGTTGGATCTTTTGATTGGTGCCCACAGTGAAATCTCAGCATTGTTTCCCAGAGGCATTCCTTGCATCCCATCCACCTCCATATCAGAAATCAATACATAATGACATGGGAGTGCTTGAGTGACTTCCTTGTCTGTAAAGTCAATCCTGACCACAAGCAGCTGTTGCTTGTTTGTTGGAAGTGGAAAAATACCTAGGAACTGGAGTGGTGTGCCGGACTGCCAGCTGTCTTGATAAGAGTTGGAGTTTGTCATTGTGGTTTTTACTGTTCTTTGGTTATCAGAATGTGGCAATGGCAGACTGCTAAGCCTGCAGTTTGGCAATAGTTTCACTTCCACAAAAGTAAAGGAATCCTTTACTTGAGAAGGGTGTCTCAAACTCTGTTTTGGTCATGGGGTTTGTAAATGGAAGTCAACATAATGTATTTCCTATCATGCTTTTCTCACATCTTGTGTCAAAGATTGTTTTAGCTCAGTTGATATGTGTTTCACTATAACCATATCCGAAAATAGGTATGTTCAGTGGGTAAATTATTATTGCTGTAATTATTGCTTTGTTTCATAGAATATCACAAACATTAAATACCAAATTCCAAAGGCTTACTGCAACTTCCTGCTGACAGCATCAAAATGTGTATATATATTTTTTAAAAGCACTGGGAGCATTCTGTCATGTTGTCTATACCAGCCATAGCCTGAAGTGACTTTCGCACCATTTTGGGCATGTTTTGTGTCCGTTTTTTTTTTCAATTCATTATTATAATTTGCACCTATAACTGACAATGTACCGTTTAATAATCCTGACATAAAATATATCATATTTAGGGCTACAATTTAAGATTATTTTCATTATCAATTAATCTGCTAATATTTTTTTTGATTAATAAACAATAGTGAAAAATGTCCATTGCAATTCCACACTTCAGATGTCTAGTTTTGTTCGTTTTTAATAGTCCAAAACCCAAAGATATTCAGTTAAATATGATACTAAACAGACAAAAGAAGAATGAGTCAACCACAAATGGGTACTATGGTTTAATAATAGTAAGGTGTTAACTTTTGTAAAAGCAAGGATATCTTGATGCCATAAATGTTCTACTACTTCAGTAATGCAGTGTACCAGCACACGTGTCAGTATGAAGTTCAGACTAGGAAGTCTTGGAAGGAAGTGGGTGGGTGGGTGGGGGGGGTTCATTTTATTTAGTACAACATTTTCAGATATTTTCCCTCATCGTTCCATTTGTCATTCACTGGGTATGTCACTTGGCACAATGCCATTTTGTTTAACATTATTTAGAAAGATTTACAACTGAAATATTTATTTACCAAGATTGCTGGATTAAGTTTTGATGATTTTCCAATTTTTTTATTTTATTTTCCAGAACTAACTTTGACATTAACAGAAGAAAAACTGTTTTTAGAGAAGCATCTAATTAAGGCTGTTCATTTTCAAAGGTCATGTTTTGTTTTTTCCAGTACTCAGTTGGAGACTAATTAGCTCTTCTTTAAAACTTTATTTCAATTAGTCCATATTTTATGAATTGCCCAGCAAAAGTAATCCATGTTGGTAGCTGTGGTTTGACATCCAGTTGTCCAGAGGTCAGACTTGTGAAGAAGCAAGTGTAATAACTTCCTCCTGAGCTGGTTTGGGCTCACTTCGACACAAAATGTCTCATCTTTCTCTCCCAGTGCTTGTAGCTTTTGCCTTGATCTCAGGGTCATTTGTGACCTGAAGCGATCATTAGTCCATTGGCTGACCCTTTTTAATAATTTAATAGCGTCGGTCCATGGAGACCATCTTTTCACTTTTGTGGCCATAGGAAAAGAAACTACTTCTCCTTCCTGGCTTGTGTAGGTGAAAGTCAAGACGGTTCAATGATAGCAACACGGGTATTTTAAAGATTTGCATTTACATGTGAACATGTTAACCTGTATAGTCTGCCTTCGTTTTATAGGTCATATTCCTTGTCCTCTGTTTGACTGTCATACACTTAGGGCATGGCACTCACTCCCATATTTTAGCTTGCACTCTGCTCTCATTGTATTCCTGTGAATCAGCATTTCGCTTGTCTCAAACTTCAGCACTTTTTTTTTTTTTTTTTTTTTTTTTAATCTGGCAGACAGACTGAACATGTGCAAATCACCCTCATTAAGCCAATGTAAGGTGCAGAGCTGAACACACACAGACCACAGACATGACACACAAGTATAACATTTGTCACTTTTTCTGTTTTCCACATAGCAAACAAACCTCAGACACCTCAAACTGTTAAACAGTGATAAATGGTAATTTTGGTAATAAGTGGCTGCAACAGAGGAAATAATGAATCAGTGATTATTTGGGGGGTTTAGTTACCAAAAGCAGTATTTTATTTGAGTGTTTAATTATCTGATTTTATTTCATAAAACTTGTGCAGCTGTGTTTTTGTAAATGCCTTAACACTTTCCATTAGTAAAACTCCCACAGTGCTGGAAACCGACAGTACATGTGATGCCCTTTACCCTTTTTCAGGTGAGCAGTTTTTAAAAGTGAACACCCATGTTAGTTTAATATAAAATTACCAAAGTAGCTTGTTTTTGATTTGATACAGTCCGCTGTGGTGTATATCCGTGTTTCCCAAGTGTTTTCACTATTTGTGCAAATAGCATTAAAGTAACATTTTTATGAACATGGCCTGTAGTTAGTTTACCCCATGCATATAAATCTAAGAAGTCATTACAGATCCAGTGAACTGTCAGGAATACTGGCAAATATAAAAGTTTGTAAGCAGTACAGTTATCCACTCAAGTGAGGTTTTTTCCTCATTAATTTCTAGTCATGGTTTGAACACAAACTTGGTCATCACTGCTGTCATCCTAAAGCCCAACAGAAGAACTGTGTTATTTTAGCAGACAAAGGAATGGCCTCCCCTTGTGCTGGTAATTACACTGCAGAACTGTCACAGACCTGTTATTATTAAAAGAACCAAGCATCTTCTAGTACTTTAGGGCTTATGTGAATTTTGCCAACCCCTGCACATTTCCCCTTCAAGCACTTCTTTTTTTGAGAAAGAAGAACTTTGGTGTGGAGGAATGCATTGTCCTAGCACACATGGCCGAGTGTTTGTGTATACCCAAGAGGTGCAATTCAGTTTTTGTAGTGGCTGTTCAAGCACACATTTGGTTGGGAATGATTTTAAGTATTTTCTGTCTGCTCTGGATTTCAACACTAAAACTTCCTTGCAAGAGTGAGCTGATGTATGTCATGCTCAGGGTGGTTGGAGACAAATATTACCTGTGAGTTAAGCACGACATACTTTTTTTTCCCCCCCTAAGATTTTTTTGTATTAAAATTCAGTGCAACTTTTGATGTTGAAAAGAAAAACAAACATAAGAGAGAGTAACCACAGAATAATGCTTTTTAATCCACATCATCATGTGATTATGAAATAGCTGTTTAGGGATGCAACATTTGCCTTCCTGTTTCCCTACCAAAGTAAGCAGTGGTTGGAACTACTAAGCCCTCGGGTTAAAGGCGACTCTCCAGGGTGCCTGAGTGTCGTTTCAGCTCATCAGTACTACTCAAGATACCATCAACATATCACAGGAAGGATGTGGTGGAATAAATGGAGCTTGCATACAACAAACTTCCTGTCTTCCTTTTGGTTAGCTAGATTGGACTCTTATAACTGCCAATTGATAGCATCCAGCTGTTGTTCTTTATTAATTTCTTTTTTTTTTACGTATAATTCCATCTTTTTCTCAATTGTGGTCTTTTATTTTCTTGTCCTCAGGTGGTGTCTGATGCTGCAGGCCAAGGGATCACCATAACTGGCAGTAAGACCTTCAACAACTGGAACTGGCCAAATGCTGTTATCTTCGCTGCCACAGTTATCACTACTATCGGTAAGTACTTTTGGAGGTTCAACAGTGACATATCTAGTTCTGTTGGGAAAAGAGGCTTTTTTTAGTTGTTTTTGAGAAAGGGAAAATGAGATTTAGTAATGTTGCTATAGTTGACAAAAGCACGCACTAGGCTATCAGGCAAACTTTTAACACTTTCTTACTTTGTACCAATGTGACAAAATCTATTACATTCAAATGTTGGCTGTTTTGCTAAAATGTATAAATTGAATGTACAGGACAACAACACAGATGAAATTGATTTGGATTATGAAAATCAATATAACTTGCATGGTTTTTGTTATTTCCTTTTCCTAAAGCCATACTAAAGAGACAGATTTTATGCATGAATGTGTTTCAAATACACATAGCTGGAACAACCTAACCTTAACCATTTGGTTTTATTTTCAATTTCCTTTTTTTTTTTTCTTTTTTTTCTTTTTTTTTTTTAAGGATATGGGAACATTGCCCCCAAAACGTCAGCAGGCCGTGTATTTTGCATCTTCTATGGGCTGTTTGGTGTGCCTTTGTGTCTTACCTGGATCAGTGAGCTAGGAAAGTTCTTCGGTGGCAGAGCCAAGCACCTGGGCCAGTATCTAACCAAGAAAGGATTTTCACTGGTAAGTTGATTATGGGCTTTTTTTTCACTTCTAGCGAACAAATTTTCATCTCTTTGTGGTATTATAAAATCTTCACCTGAACTACGATTTTCCTTTTTTCTTTTCCAGAGAAAGGCTCAATTTACCTGCACAGCCATTTTTCTCCTCTGGGGTGTGCTGGTCCATTTAGTACTTCCACCTTTTGTATTTATGTCACAGGAGGGTTGGACATACATCGAAGGCTTGTACTTCTCATTTGTCACTTTGACCACAATTGGCTTTGGGGACTTGGTAGCAGGTAAGTTGAGAAAGAAAAAATTTTTGTTTATTAACTTAAGCCAGAAAACGGCTAAAAGCCCCTTCTTGATCGCCTTGAACATATCACATTTCCAAGACAATTTTTGAATCAGTTGTTTGATCACATGTAAAATGTATACAGATAACAAAGGAATTATGGTTAATCTCTTGGATGATTCTTTTGATTGAACCGATCATATGGTACCAGGTATCCAGAAATTTGGATTTAAATGACCTTTGACCATTTCTTTGTCCTGCAGGTGTGGAACCAAATAAAGAATACCCAACTCTGTACCGTTATTTCGTGGAAGTGTGGATTTATCTGGGGTTGGCCTGGCTTTCTTTGTTCTTCAACTGGAAAGTCCGGATGGTGATTGAAGCTCACAAGGCACTGAAGAAACGCCGCAAGCTGCGCAAGCTATCTCTCGATGAACTCCGGCACTACAAAGAGTCTCACAAGGCTGCCCTTCGTTTGCCACCCACTCCTAATGACGTTAACATCTTCAGCTTCCTGTCCAAGAAGCAGGAAGGCTACAATGACTTGATAAAGCAGATTGGCACCAAAAGAGATGACAGAAAAACTGGCAGCTCTGGCAACACCGTTAATAAATCTAAAGAGATTGGTCGATCCAAGAGTTGCAATGATGCACCCATGTTTAATACGCACACTATCCTTAGTCTGGACCGTTCACCACGCCAAAAGAGACGCTATAGTTTCAGTGACCGCGTCACTGTTGCTTTTTCGAAGTCCAAGAACTATCTCCTGGGCTCAGACAATGGTTTGCTGCTAACAGAAGATCATGTAGAGGGTGACCTAGAACTAGATCAGGACCAAATGTATGAGAACCAACTTGACAAGGACGTCGACCTCGAGAACCGAGGCATGAGAGAATGTGGAACGGGTGGTCGAAGGACATGGGACTCTAAAGAGTACCATCCCCTAACATTCCAAAATGCAAACATTACTTTTATTGATGAGGAAAACTTTCTCAGCAACAACTTGGAGGAGGAGGATGACTACGACGATGATGATTCTAAAGCAAAACTATCTATTACTACATGTGATGAAAACATTGAAACAAACTCCAAGGAGGAGCAGAGTTCTGAATCTGAAGGGTCTGTGTTCACTAGTGATGGTTCAGAACAAAGCCACTCCTATGAGAAACTTGTAGAGGAATATGCAAAGGAAGAAAATACAGAATCATGAGATATTAACATAGTTCCTAACTATTAAGTCAATACAGTCAACACATCTTCCTGGTCATCTGTTGTTGACTTGGTTGGCAATGAAGTATATGTATTCTAATGTGAACTATTTCAAATGATATCAAATCTTCCATTGCACTTTGGGGGTCTGATAATGAGACTGCAAAGCCAAGAGGAAATTTCAAATCCATGTTTTCTTGAAAATACACATAATTTTGACTACTTTTAAAAGTTGAGCTTCCTGTAAACTCTTGAAAAAATGATGTCCAACATCTTAATGAATATGGACTACAGAGCATGACGGGTAACCTCGTGAGTATTTAACATCTGGTCTATTTGTCTTTTACACGGTTTGAAAAACGATATGCAACACATTTTATTGCAATGTTTAAACCAAGAACTATTTTCGATGAGTACTTTTTTCAACTCATAGGCTGATAAGAAATTATAAGTGGAAATGTATTTGATTTCCCATAGTTTCTTCTATGCATATTCACCATATTGGTGTTTTAATAGTATTTATTAAAATGAAGGACGTCATAGCTTTTTTTTTTTTTTTTTTTTTTAATTAAAAAACTACATGGGTTTATATGTTTCCCATTGCACAATTCCACCAAATGAGGACAGTTCAAAGTTCACTCCATTGCAAATTGTCTTCTTAAAACCTGAGCCAATCATTTTGTCCTTGAAAAAAATGTTATTTAAGAGAGGGCTATGGGCCAGATCTTCTTTTTTTTTTTTTTTTTTTTTTTTTGTGGAGTCCTTGATAACTTCTTGTGTCTGAGATTGCTGTTTATTTTGACTGTTGGAACAGAATTGTGACTGCACTAGAGGTCATCAGTGATGCATAGCCAACATCTGAGTCCTAGAACCAACTGAGAGTAAACTTTAAAAGGATAGTCATTATTTTTATGAACGGAGAAGCATTTATGGCAAAATCTGAATATCCTGCCAGAGAGATGGTTTAAACATTTTTTTTTTTTCCTTTCTACTCCTCTGTTCCATGCTTTTTTTTGACTGCTGTAAAAAGTCAGCTTTGCAAATTATCCCCCCATTGTGACATACAGTGAACGCCTCTCAGATTACACTCAAACTGGTCTTGTCAACAAATACTTTGCAGTTGTGTTTTGCTGATGACAGCATGTTAAATGTCAAATCTGTGGCTTCTGGGCCCTCTAACATGGCAGTGCATAATGGGAATGAGACCTTCACAGCAACAATATTCCCACTTTCTCTTATCACCTTTTCATTTCATTGTATTTGCCATGTAAATGTTGGCTGAAAGCCCATCAGTAGCCACAAACACGGCTCTCCCGTAGGACATGGCCTTGCTATTTGTGTTTGCCTTTGGGGACTCTGGCATGAATGACTGAAGTACCGCTCATGACAGGCAGCCAAGGTTAACTTGTAACAGATCAATGCTCTCTTGACGTATGTTTTTGTTCTGAGACAAAGTCAGTAGTATTGGTGCTCTGTTATTGTATAGTACAGCCCTTTTGTTTCATGTGAATACAACTGTGCTCTCGAGGAACCGAAATACAATGTCCATTGCTTTTCAGTCTTGTGTAAGAGTCCTTTGCTATTCTGCTAACCCATTGCCTTTTGCACGTTGACTTGCACACAAAAACTTAAAACAGTGTTACTCTGAATGGTAAAATGCAAGTGATGCAGTGTCACACAGGGATACTTTGAATTTCAAACCATTCTCCTAATTCATTCCAGATTCAGGACAGCTGGATAATATACTCTGAATATATTCCAATATTTGTAGTTTTTTGTGAAATTGTGGGCCATACCATTCTCACTCCTGACTCTGCTTTACGGACAGTGAGCATCTTAAATACACCGCAAAGCAGAGGAAATACAGTACAATGTAACATCTATTGAATGCACTTTGTAGTGACTCACTAAAAAGGTGTAATCTTTTACACTGGGTGTTTTTTTTCTTTCCCTTCTCTCCCCCGCTTTTGTATTTCATCACAGGGCAATCACTTTTCTGTATTCCATTCCTTTCTCTCATTTTCGCTGGTTTTCCTAGATGTCTTAGTGCAGCATTGTTATGCAGCCATGGTACTTGTCTGGACTGAATTTCAACCATGTCTCTAGATCATTAACTAAAAACAGTTAGGCTGGTTTGATCCATTGTCCATAGTTTTCTTCTCAATGTTGCTCCATTTCGTAAAAACTCCAGTATAAATGTGTTGTAGATGTCATTTTTTATGGTTAAGTTATTGATGTTTGTCAAAGTTCGTATATGAATTCCAAACAAAACTGTATATTTCATGTAAAATAAACATTTAATAAAACTTGAGCTTTTGTGATCATTAGATTATATTAAAGGGGTATTTAACACTTTAAGTTCAGTTTATGTCTTGTGGAGTAAGGTATGTGTTCTGTGACTCTGTAGGGAACCTTCCAAAGTTTGAAAACTGAACCCCGATGACATCAGAGTTATCTCAGCTTGGACTTGAGACTTAAAATTTTAGCCATGTTAGCAGTAATGTCAGTTGATCGGTCCACCAGTTTAGTTCAGACAGAAATATTACAACATATGGATGGATCACCATGAAATTTTGCATAGACAATCGTGGTTCACAGAAGACAAGTAAGCATTCTACCATGCTCAACAAAGATGGTGATCCTGTTAAAAAAATTATACTTGCCAACATCTGCATATTAGTATTGTCACTGTCTGCATGCTAATGTTAGCATATAGCTCAAAAAAAAAAAAGTCAGGATACTGGCCTCTGCTCAATCTATTTTGGCCATTCTTTTGTGAGTCCACCAGTTTTACAGAGGTGCTGGAGTAACAGTTGGAAAAGCTTTTTGTTTTACTTTTGTTAATTTTACATGTTTCTCTCATGCTGTGTACTTTAGCTGATGAAACTCTGGAACAACAATTAGTACTGAAACAGATCATATTTTGTGGTAATTCCTTGCTTTAAATAGTCACATGTATAAAGTTGACTCTTGAGCATGTCCACAAAATAAATTTTTCCACAGGCTTACATACCATAGAATGACCAGTCCTCAAAAATAAGCATTTTTTTCTTTTAACCAATATAAACTATTTAGATGTTTTATTTTAGTAAAATATGGGCTTATTTTTTATTAAAGTATTAAATATGTATTTTTGGATCTTTTGCACGGGCAAACATGTATTATAGAATTTTACTAAGAGTAGTGTAACATCTAAATTCCAAATTTATTTAATTTCAAGTAGATTGCAAGGGGAACTATAATAACACCTGTTTTTTCTGTAAGACTAGAAATAAATTAAAATTTTTCCTCATTCAGTGTCAACAAGTTCATGTGTAAAATTTGCATAGTGTATTAACTTGTTATCATAGTGACACCTGGCATTGCTCATTATGCACACACTCTTCAAGGTCATGCTGTCAGACAAGTTACCCACACTGCAAAAGGAGCAGAAATCTGATATGCAAACCAAGCCATAATAACACTGAAAACTGAATGAGTAATATTCTGTACAACAAAAAAGGTGAATTCCTGCACATTATCTGTGCTTGAAATTTACATCAGCAGTTCACGTAAGATCGTCAAAGGTACTATATGAAAAAATGTGAAGCAATCCACTTGTATGAATTGCTTCTTTATTGCCAATGTTTGTAAACAAACTTTAAAAATGAGACCCTCTCCGACTTCCTTGGTTTTCAGAGAAAACCCAAAGGATGAGACATTTATGCTTGCACCCGAGTGCCTTGCCTCAATGCGTCTCTTCCGTTCCCCAGTGCCTACAGTGTGCAACATTAGCTTAGAAATGGAATCTGCTAACATCAACAAACGACTGACTCCCAGCACAAAACGTCTGTTCCTTAGAACCTGTTACTTTGTAGATTTTATGTGCATTATCTCCAGTCTAATGTTACTCATCCTACTTCTATCATCTATTTATAACTGACATTTGTTTAGGATTATCATTGTCTCAACCTACTGCCAGACCCATTCAGTACATTAACATTACTTGACAATAGAAAAGTTCTATTCTATTATTAAACATTAGTGCATCAATTTAGCGAAATAAGAGTTGTGATGGAAACTATCTTATTTATAATATTCCGTCTAATTCACGACACCGTTAGTGTCGTCGTCCAGCAAATTTAGCTATGCTGCGTTTTAGCACTGTGCAGGACTGGAGAGTCAAATATAGTTTATAGTCTCAAATATAGTTTACTGTCAAACTATAATAACAGTGTAACTTTAGTTACCTCATCTATCGACGTGATGCTGGTCAATCATGTTCAGTCTCGTGTATATCACGTTACTGGCCAAAGCCCAGGATGCTCGCTCGTGTCTACCTACGAAGTGCAAGCACACACGCAAGCGCAAGCGAAAGGATGTTGACTGCAGTTAATTTAACAACCACCGATGTCATTAATAATAACGATTTTTCTGAATGTTAAATGTAGTACCTTTAATGACTGGAATGTGGGTATATTTTAATAACCATGGAGCCAATGGAGCCAGGTTGTTGACATTTCCTGATCTGCCAAAAAGACATGAGATATGCATGTGCACAACAGTCAGTTGTTGTTGACACAGGTTGAAAATAAACACCTCTGCCTGATTAGATTCATCAGAAGAATTCCATTCAGAGACCTGTCCATGTTAAGTTTTTACATGCAATTAGGAAAAAAATTAATTGGGTTGGAACACATTTATCCTTATTACTTTCTGTAATACCTATATCATGTTATTGCCTCTCAGTCCGATGGCATGTGAAACACTGATTCACATTTTAAAAGTCTGGAATGGAAACATTTTACATTACATTTCAATCATCTATGTTTCACCGGAATGGGTGGTGTTATAGACCCCCACCCTTATAAATGTTCAATGCTGAGGCCTTAACTGATGATGGTTACTGAGCCAACTAAAGACAGGGCTCACTTTGAAAATGTGCTGAGCCTGGTGGAAACCAAAATGTCTCCTGTTTCTGTGGGATTCCAGGCGCAACACAAATTCCCCCTCTTGTATTTCTTCATGTTCCACACTCTGTATGTCTTGAAGTTTGATCCTTTATGTAGAGATGAATTACTATGGATGCTGATGCCATTGTTGTTTAATTCTACCCAAGTAAACCTTTTTTATTCTTTAGTATTTTCAGAGCATTTTTGAATGGATATTATGATTCATGGTTGGCATCTTTGACCGCTAAACTACGGTGGCACCCCCCCAAAATTAACAGTTAATTCCAGTATATCTGTATTAAAATAGTTCTGGAGCAATTACATCAGGGCACTTTATCCACATATTTCTTTTAAAAATGGTTTCAATTGGTTTCACATTTCAAGATTTTATTAATCAAATTGGAAATCAACAACAAAAAAAGCAGCAATCAAAGTAAAAGTTTTGGGGAAAAAAACATCTTTACATATCATTTTGTTTAAGAATCAAAAACTCTACTTAATCCAGAATGTGTGAGTGTAGAGCCTGGCAACAGAGGCAAGCAACCCAACAACTGTAATCAGATTCTGATTGAAATAATGTTAAATCCCAGTTAGTCCATGAGAATACATCTCATTACCTTTTCCAACAGAACCTTGCCCTCTTCAAACTGGTGAGAAGACCCCATAACTCATAATGAGAAGCTGATTGAGAATTTTAAATTATAGCGACAGATTTCAAAAGCTGTGGACAGCAAAATATCCTGCCCCTTTTTGGGCTGTTATCGTAGCTTTACTTACTTCATAATTAATAAATAAGAATTTACTTTGACTTTGGGAAACATGATATTCCATTGAAAGTTCTTACCGTAAAATGTGTCTGAATAACAGCTTCACTAAATGTGCAGCCACAGAAAGTTGGTCAAATGAAAAAAATGACATCACAGCTAAACTACACTGTGAACTTTGAAGCAATTATAAAGTTCCAGCTATGTAAGGAACAGTTTATATCATGCTTGTCCTGCAAGGATTAGTTCCATGACTAACAGGAGGTGCTAGACATGCACTATGTGCCAAACATCCAGTATACAAGTTTGGGCAAGGGGGCATGTAAGGCTAGTCTCATCATCAAAGACACATTACCATATGAATGTCCTTCTTGTCATCAAAATAACTGCAATTTGAGAGATGCCTCAGGACAGTGAAAATTGGCATTTTATCTTTGACTAGTCTATCTCACTCTGTGATGAGCATCAAATGGGATGATTCAGAGCCAGTGTTGTCTGTTGTTCAGCTCAAAAAGGGCCACAGTATATACTTGTTTCATGATTGTGAATGCCCTCATACTCATTTTGTAATAACCACAGGTAAAAGGGGATCAGAGAGTCTCACGTCTTCAGTTTCACAGCATTTACTGTATACTCGGCACACTTTACCACAACTTCAGCAGTGATGATTTTGTATGGTTGGGGGATTTTAAATGCAAGATTAAGCGAGGATAAGAGATCAAGAGATGTTTGCTCTTCTAAGATAATAGGCCTCCTCTCAGTTTGTTGACTTCTACGCCACTGATAGGATCTGGAAACTTGCACCAAAACTACACAAAATGCTGTTTGTGAAGATTCTTAGTCGTCCAGGTCATGGTATTTTTAAGTACGCTATGAAGGCAACTGGAGTTGTTTGAGGTTCTTGAAGACGTCTCAAGAAAAGATGTTTCAAGAAACTCTCTTCAAGAACCTCAAACAAGTCCAGTTGCCTTCGTACAGCACTTAGACACCCTGAAGGCTGAAAACCTTTAGCTGAATTTACAGAAACATTAACTGGTTGAATATTTTTATTGAACACCTAGGAACTTCCACTGCAGAGTTCAGAGAACAGATTTTATTTGTCATAAAAGAGTTAACACAGTTAAGACTGTTTGACCTTCAGATCTACATTACTGTCTTAAAGCTATTCATAAGGTTATATAGAAATTCAAAATTTACACCGGCTGATTGCAACAGATAAAAATAAAGAAAAAAAAACAAATTTCTGTAAATTGCATATTAAAAAGTAGGTCATGCATAAAGGTAAAACTATAAGCTTTTAAGTTTCAAAGAATCACCACATTGAATTTTGGAGAAGTTCTCTTTAGACCTTGATTCAGTTTTATGGTATACACTTATGGACTGAAGTACTGTTAACTACGCAGTGTTTATATAAAATTTTAGAATAAATCAACAATGTGTATGTTTCAAAATGCAAAAAGACAATGATTTCCACTACATTTAAAAAGCAAATTGGAAAATTAACCCTTGGTATTATGAGCTGCTGAAATGTTTACACAGATATGTTGAATGGCATAACACAACCAGCCATCATGGGCTACAGCTAATACATTATCTTGCCATCTAATGTGAGAAAAGTCAAACACATCTTTAATATTTTTTTAAACTTTTTAGTTTATATGAAACTTAATTTCTCTCACTCAAGAATCTAAACTCTTCCTTATATAAGTGTACGACAAGAATCCTAATATTGCACTCCCAGTGACCTTAAGGGTTTTCAGACTGCGTGGGCGTGTATCTGAGCCCTAGTCATTTGGAGAGTCAGATTATGCAAGGAGTCCTGAAACCAACCAGCATCTGGCCTCCCTCTTTCACACTGCACTACTTCCTTCAAAGTTTGTGTTTCCCACATATAGAGTGTACTTGTGAAGAAATTACAGCAAGGCGGTGTTCAAGACTGGTTGGCCAATACACTTAAACTGAGAACATACAGCAACTAAATCACTCAATATTAGTCATCATTTTGTCTTAAATGCCAAATAAAAGTAAATAAAAACAATTTATTCTAATTCCACCAAATGAATCTCAATGGTATCCTGTGATGCTGCACATCGTTCAGTTGTTTCCGTGGAAGGCTATCAAAATTAACATTTTAGTCCAAAAACCTGCAACACAAAACAATCCTCAAAGTGTGGAAGGTCTTAAAACAGTGACTAACACTCAGTGTGTATAAATAAATCACTGCCATCTCTCTTTGTGTATCACCCACACGTCCATCCTGGGACAGAATGATGCCAGCTCACTTCTTTGTCAACAAAGGAAGAAGGGGAACCAGATGGAGAGTTGTTTCTGTTGCCTCTAAAACAGCCGAAGCAACAACAGCTCAATAAGCAATGGCCCAGGATGGGGAAATGTGACTGAGACGGGCCCATGGACCTCTCTGACACCCAATTGTTTCCTGAGTTTCTGTGTCTGGCCTTCCGGGCCGGAAACTTTTGGGCACCCCCTAAAGGTAAGTTTGTATTTGTGTGTTTATGTGTGCATGCACACATAAACACACAATACACTGTACTGTAAGTTTGTGTGTTTTGGATGTGAGGGCGAGGTGGGATTGTTGGTGACGACGCAGGAAGTACACTGGCAAAATGCCTGTTGCTTTTTAAAGAGTGTGTAGGAAACGATAGGAGAGAAAGACACTGAGCTGCGTTGAACAATGCTGCTAACAGCTGGTCATGTTGACCACAGGCATTACAGTTTGTTCACAGAGGAGAGAAAGTAGTAACCCTGACCTTTGACCTCGCGAGACTCCACCAATATGATACTTTCTGTGGGGTCAACAGAGTCCAAATAATCACTAAATACTATGAAAGAACTGTTGTTTCGGCCCTGGGAACATTTAAACTGAACTTTTTATGTCATAGATTAAAGGACTGTAGTGAATCACCTAGTGTATGTAGGGCTACAAGACAGTTTTAAATAGGGTATGACCTTTTTTAATGTAGCCAGTTAGCCAGTAAGTAGGATCACATCATTCAAAGGAAAAATCAACCCCATAGTTTGCATTTTTTTTGGTTTTGTTTTAAGTGGCGTATATTTTGTTGCTGCTTTCTAACTGACTAAACATGGCATTGCATTCAGAATGTTCCAGCACCTACAATATCATAGATATATCAATACCATAAATTGATGTCAATTCCTAGAAAAACAAAAGATCAAAACGCAATGCAACAACAAAACTAAAAACACAACAATTACCAAACTCCATGGGAAATATCAAAAACTGATATACAGAAAAGTATCGAACTTCCTGATTTATGTATTTGTATAATGAGTGAATGAAATCAGTGAAATTTCACAACCTACATTAACATACTACAATCATGCAGTATACCATTAACCCAGTTGACATTTAGCAATACATAAATATATATATTATTAAGATATAACCACAAAAAAGATTTTTAGAAAAAGATGATCACATTTGTTTTCCAAATCTTTACCTAGCAACTACCACAATAGTTATATGAACGCATTTTGCGTACATTAATAAGTTGGAGTTTGACTTGCCATTACAGTTAAGCCTTATGTGTGTCTCCGAAGAACTACACAAACTGCGGTGAAAAAACATACCGTAATGTTCGGGTGGGTTTAAAGTAAAGCGAATGTGACCAGTGGTGGAAAAAAAACATATGTGAGAGCTGGGAGGAAGAAGAGGCAAAAGATCCAGCAGTCCACCTGAAAAAGTTCCTCTACTGCCCTCTGGTGAAAAAAAACATATCAATACACTTTTGTAAATACAAATAATAAAATAAAATTTTTTGTAAGTTTCACATTTTGGAATTAATATACTGTCTATAAAATTTCTATATTATTCCGTAATAGCATTTGATTTCTTATTTTCAAACAAATGCATCACACTGCTTTTATTTTGAAAAGTTCGACTAAGCTTTGACCCGGACGCAAACAAGAGTTATTATGCTAACGATGTGTCATCAGCACATCAGGACTACGGTGGGAACTGCAAATATTGTGAAAAATAAGATTAACAGACTAGTATTAATATTTACGTAGAGGAAAATTTTGAGACAAGTAAGTGATAATGTCTTTGTAAATAAGCTGTCATAAAGTAAACACGATAGCTGGACTTACAAACGGACTCCAACTGCTTAGCTACGTTGATCTTCCACAACTGGACTGTTAGCAATCAGGCTAACTGGCGGATTCCCTGTCCAACTGGGTTCTGACGGGACGGGAGAGAGATGTCCTGCAGCTTATGGGAGTTTTGTCGGGTCCAAGAGCTCAGAACGGTCCGGGACTACTTGTTCCACAGCCAGAAAACCGAGCCATTGGAGGAGAAGAATCAAACAGGTACCAAGGCTTGATGAAGAAGGCAAATGCATGTCTATAGCATGCTACAGCATAGTGTATAACTGTTCTAGGCACAGCAGTTCAGTTAGCTACCTCTGGAACTACTTAGTCATAGCTCTAATTTAAACAAAGCAATTGTTAACTAATCTAAGGACTATGCATATAGCTAGATTACGTTATAGCAAGGGTGGCTAAAGGTAGCAGGAATGGGTTCGTTTCGTCGGGAACTAAGCTTTCGTGTCTGGTTACAGTTTACAGATGGGAAACCGTCCTCTTAATTCATTGCAGTGTTTTGTAATCCGATACAAAGTAAACTCATGAGTATCTGAGATATACCTATAATGCATTTTATGTGATAATATAATATACAATGTAATATTGGCGGTTTTTGGTGACCTCACTAATGGCAAATTATTTAATAGTAAGGTTTTGTAAAGTGGATAATGGAGCTTCAGCTGTGCTCTGCCACACCAGCAAGATACAGAAAGAGTAATGGGAGAGATCTTCCATCCCTTCTGCCTATGAGTCATCCCACATGAGGCACCTGAATACATTATTGCAGGATGCTAACTAAAGACAACAGACATACACGGAAATACACAGAAATGACACTTGAAATTGTTGCAAAATGTCAATACTGATGCATGTAGACAGAAAGAATGTGTCATCACCTCAGTCTTTTAGCACAGTGACATTGACACGCACACACACTGCACCAAGGCACTTTGGCTAATGCATTATAAATGTCTCTGGCAACGGGATTTTGTCCTGGATTTTGCTATTTGTTCTGTCACTTTGTCTACCACCCTCTCTTGAATATTTTTAGGTTATCTACCTGAAGCACAACCTTTGTCAGCCCTTTTTATGCTTTGCATTTTTGTCTTCATGCATTTTTTAAGTTAAATCAGTTGCTTTGTGTCTCTATTTCTTGGAACTTATGGTCAGTCATTGTTGTGTTTGCTGTTTGATGGCCAGTACCAGAAGTGTGAATAACTTGACAGTATTCTTATTAAAATAAAGACTTCAAATGTAGTTTTCTTAATTATTGAGTTTATCTAATGATGTGTACCCTAGGAAACCAAGACTTGAATGAACCAATTTAGTCATATGTCCATGTTTCTTCACTTTTTCCTCAACAGATAATCAGCTGTCTTGGGACACGTCTGACTGGGAGACAGCATGGGATAGTGGCAACAACAAAGACGAGGAAGCCACTTCTGCCTTAACGGTATGTCTTATTTTTTTCTGTATTTCATTCTATATTCTTATTTTCTCATTTTTCACTTACAGTATTCAGAAGCAGGTGTCATTTGGTTTTGCAAAGTTGTCTGGGTTGCTAGCAAAGAGAATAATAATTAATAGTGTTTTATTATTGTTTTCTTAAACCATACAAATATTTCCTCTTTATCCCATAATTACCCTGTATTTCTTAAGCAAAGTCTCTCAATAATTTCATTTGTTTGACCCAATAGAACTAGCTGAATAGTTAAATCATACTGAATAAATTGACGAAAACAAAAGCCACAAATAACTTTCTCCAATATTTGATACTGACCTGAGGTTTAGTATGGGGTTATTGCTAACATTGTTTCCAAATTTAAAGGAAAGATCCCTTCCCACTGACATTCCCCTTTGCTCTGTAGGTGGAGGAAGAGACCATGGGGCAGAGTGGACCCTGGCTGCAGGACTGCATCGTGTCACTGTCGCCCTGCTCCGATCTGCTAGTGGTGGCTCGTGAACAGAAGGCGGTCTTTCTCTCAGGTCAGATATTCCAACACACACACATACTCATCTTTATCTCTGAGTACACAGTGGAGTCATATATTGCTTTTAATGCTCATTGATTCTTACAGCTAAGTGGCGTACAGATGATAGTGGCCGAGAGGAGATGAATCTGGCTGTGTCTTGGACTGGAACCCTCAGTGCTGAAGAAGGGTGAGAGAAAATTCAGTTAATATGAGAGGGAATAAGAATGCTGAAAAAACAGGAGACTTGATGACATGCAGTATATCTAAGGGCAAGTTATATGGGAAGATGACACTACATTGAAAGACAAAATAAAATAATCTTACAGGCAGGAATAAAAATGGAGTTTAGGATGACAAGGAAAACTACAGATTGGATCACGTTGAAAAGCGATAGTTGTTTGACAGTGGGAAACAAATGAAACATGAGATAATGAATGAGTGCAGTATTCTTAAGAGACAGAGAAGTTAGCTCAGTCATGCAGACTTTACACCTTGCTTTTTGTATGCTTTCTCTCTTCAGAGAGTGTGTAAGCAGCACTGTCTGTATCCCCCTGGCAAGCCAAAAGAGGTGAGAAATACCTATCTGGGTAGTAGAGGAGATGTCTGTGGAAGTGCCAAATGTTTGCATGTATGTATACATGTGATTTTAGTTTTATTTAACAGTGTATGTTTGTGTGTGCATTTCTAGGAGCTCCACAGGGCGACCTGACTGGACATGTGTAGTAGTGGGTTTCACCTCTGGCTATGTCCGCTTCTACACAGAGGTACCTCATCAGACTTCAGTACAGTCTTATCTCTCCTTTTTGTACTACTCTGTTATTGTACCCTGTGTAACAAGTGACTTATACAGATAGTCAGCAGAAAAAGAAACCAGGAAACCATTCAGTTCAGTCTTTAAATAGTCAGGACTGAAAGCATCAAATATCATACTGATTGTGTCTCATCAGAATGGGGTTCTGCTCCTGGCCCAGCTGCTGCATGAGGACCCTGTATTGAGACTAAAATGTCGCACATATGAGATCCCTCGTCATCCTGGAGTAACTGAGCAGGTAATGTACGCTCCGGATGCTGCTGTCGGAGCTGTGTACAAGAGTTATGTTCATTTTTAAAGAAATAGTTCAATATTTTAGAAAATAGGCTTATTTGCTGTCTTGGGGAGAGTTAGATGAGAAGCTCGATATCATTCTCTAACCTGTGCGTTAAATGAAGCTATCACCAGCAGCCAGCTAGTATAGCTTAGCACAGCCTAGTAATGTCGTGGTGATGACAGGAAATAGCCTTGACATAGTCTGGCCTCTAAATTGTGTTGTTTTGACTTTGTTTTTGTTTTTTGTTTTTTTGTTTTTTTGCATGTATGAATTAAAGAAATCAGATATAACATGTTAATTAAACAGACTATATAGCGCTTTTCTAGTCTTATCAACTAGTCAATGCGCTTTATACTGCATGACACATTTACCCATTCATGCCCACATTCATACAGCACTTTTCTATACATATAGCGCTTTCTATACATACACACACAAACACTCACACACCCACAATACATCGGAGGCAGTTTGGGGTTCAATATCTTGCCCAAGAACACTTCGCCTGGAGGAGCCATGGATTGAACTACCAACCTTCCAGTTAGTGGAAGACCCGCTCTACTTCCTGAGCCACAGTTGTCCCCATTAGTGACCTTTAGAGGTGCTGGTAGGTCAGTTTTGTTACCTGTGGACAGACCAAAGCTATCTGTTTCCCCTCTATTTCTGGTCTTCGTGCTTAACTAAGATAACTGGCTGCTGGCGGAGACTTCATCTTTACTGTACACACTTGAGAATAGTTTTAATCCTCTCATCTAATTCTCAGCCTGACAGCAAATAAGTGTATATCCCAAAAAAGTCAAACTATTCCTTTAACTATATGATTATTGAGTGTGGAGGTTAATTCTTCAGTTATGTGTGAAAAAACTCGACACTCAAGGTTCATTTACTAGCCTTTTGTGGAGCTTTCAACATTATCCCACCATGGTCTTTAGCAAATGTGTGTTTATTGATTAAATCCATCACAGCTTGAGGAGTTGAGCATCCTCTACCCTGCTGCTATGGTCACCATCGATGGCTTCAGCCTCTTTCAGTCTCTGCGTGCCTGCAGGAACCAGGTGGCGAGAGGTAATATGTGTGTGTGCATGCGCAAGGGTGTATTTGTGTGTACATGCTTGTCTGTATCCATTATAGGAGTTGGTTCTAGTTTTAAATGTTAAAGTGTTAACAGATTTTATTTTTTTTTTCAATTTCTGGCTGTTTGGATAGTGTTAGCTACTAGTCATTCAGGTACTAAGGAGACATGCACTTCCTTACGCTGTACTACTACCATCACACACATATTCACACAACACCCTTATGCAGCCTTTAGAAGTTTAGTAGCCGAGCTTCAGCTGGGTTTCTTTGAGCCTCTAGTAGTACTCTGTGTGTGTGGGTATGTGTGCGCCTACGCTACTCATTAAATGCTTTGTGGCTAAAGGCAGTCTTTGTTACTATTAAAGGACAGTGATACAGTTTTAAATTGAGCTAAATAAAAGCCATGCCTTCTAGCTGAAAGCAACCGATAGATAATGAAATCCCTTGTAAAAATTTGTTAATGCTCTCTTTTATTGAGTTTGTTGCTTTTTATGTCATCATCTGCTCTTTGCATCCCTGTTCATCCAGCTGCAGCCGCAGGTAGTGATGTGATCCTGCCTCCTCCCCTGGCCTATAAGAAGTGGGGTCTGCAGGACATGGACACCATTGTGGACCACAGTAGTGTTGGTAAGAGACTGTTTCTGAAATAATAATTGTAATAGTGTTTTTCGTTCATATTTGTAGTTGATTGCCTTATGATGGATTTACTGGTTATGGCTTATTGCCCTTTGATTTATGACTCCATCACAAGGTTGCAGTGATTTGTGGTGATTCTCAATTGGTTTTTACAGCATTTTTCATTGCAGATATAACTTTCTCATAAAATTCACAGTATTTTCACAACAAATGTGATCTTCTTAGCGAAGCAGCAAACACGATTTATTTATCATTCTGTAGGTATTATAATGAAGAAAGAGTAAAAATTCACCACAGATTTGTCAAATGCTGGAAAACGTCTGTCATTTAATATTTAAAATTGAAGGAATGATTGACTTTCACAGGAAGGCACCATATTGTTTTGTCAATAATATAATTTTCTTTTCACACACCTCTGTTCAACCTGTCTCTGTCCAACCATGCTGTCTCTCTCTGTTGTTCCATTCTTCCTCCTGTTAGGCATTATGACGCTGTGTGTGTTTGACCAGATGAAGAATGCATCTATCCTGGGAGGGTTTAATGCTTCAGTCAAGGGCAGCCCCCCTGCCATGAGCCAGTATGTCACTGTGGGAGGAGGGCCTTACACAGGCTTTTACTATGCTATAGAGGTGTGTGTGTCAAACTGACAGTCAAATTACATTACGTACAAATGTCCTGTAAAAGATGGGTGGGAGGCGTAATGTAAGAGTGTGTGAAAGAATGAACTTTTAAGATTTTTAATAAATGTGGCTGTTCCTTGGGTTCCTCTGTCGATTTGTAGGGAAGCTCCCAGCCTCTTCTCTCTCACGTGGCTCTTGCTGTGGCTAGTAAACTCACCTCAGCCCTCTTCAGTGCTGCCAGGTATGTCTGTGTGTGTCTGTGTGTGTCTGTGTGTGTCTGTGTGTGTGTGTGTGTGTGTGTGTGTGTGTGTGTGTGTGTGTGTGTGTGTGTGTGTGTGTGTGTGTGTGTGTGTGTGTGTGTGCTTCTGTGTGTGTGCTTCTGTGCGTGTGCTTCTGTGCGTGTGTATAAGCAAGAATAACACTTTTTTAAAACATAATCCTGAAGTCATTAAGGCCAACAATTCAATAAAAGTCAAAGATACAAGTTTAAGTGAAAGGAGTAATAATACCAGTGGAGCAGGACAACTCTAACAACTTCATTTCAATCTTTCGATGAATTGATCAAAAGACAAATAGGGTTGTTAATTAATTCCTGTCAGACACACACTCTTGGGGACTGAATGCTGCACTGTTGACTCTTCTACTGCTGTAACAACAAAAAGCAGCCCAATCACTAATCTGAATTATAGCCTGTTCTCTTCTCAGTGCCATCTTAATCCATACATGGAGGTTGTTTGCTTTCATCCTCCCTTGAGTCTCCTTTCACCCTCTTTCTAGTGTATGTTTTCCCTCACCCACCTCTTACCTTTATTAACTTTTATATACTCTAATCTCCCTCAATCTTTCTTTTTACTTGGACTCATCATTTTATTTGTCTCGTGTTCGCTTTCTCTGTCATCCCCCCTGTCTTCCTCTCAGTGGATGGCTAGGTTGGAACAAGAACAGGAATGAAGAGGAGGCTCTTCAGAAACAGAAGCCCAAGGTAGAGCCTGCAACGCCCTTAGGAATCAGGTACCAATCATGATATCTCAACAAAAATGCAGCAGTCATTGATTGTGCCCCTATCTATACTGGCAATATGAAACTTGATGTCCTTCCCTTGTCCTATCTCTT
This sequence comes from Xiphias gladius, assembly GCF_016859285.1. Lineage (NCBI taxonomy): Eukaryota > Metazoa > Chordata > Actinopteri > Istiophoriformes > Xiphiidae > Xiphias > Xiphias gladius. The sequence continues at coordinate 5,001,035 of NC_053409.1, read as the reverse complement.
AAACCTCAACTCTCTCTTCCAGATTTGGGCTCCCCGACTCTCGTCGCCACGGAGAGTCCATCTGTTTGTCCCCTTGCAACACGCTGGCTGGAGTGACAGATGACTTTGGTCGAGTCACACTGCTGGACCTGGCCAGGGGCATTGCCATCCGCATGTGGAAAGGTGAGGGGAAAGTAGAGTGATAAGAAATAGGACTAAGAATAAATAATATAGAGGTTTTGTAAAGGGATCTTTGTAAAGAATTGAGTTGGTTAAGCATTGAGCTGTGAAGGTCGAGCTTTTATATCTGTTAAAACTCCCTTTGGCTTGTCTCTAACTTTATGTTAAAAATGAAACATGTCGTAGGTATTCATGTGCTGAGATCACAAAACGCTGAACCCTTACATGCTGTCTATCAAACATTCATATCATCTGTTTCTTCTTTAAAGGATGCCAAGCCATGCATTCAGCTTAAGCGTTGTTTACTGTGTCCCTGTCATGTAAAAATAACTATTCATTAATTTAACTTAACTGTAGGATACCGAGACGCTCAGCTGGGTTGGCTGCAGGTTCCAGAGGAGCGAGGTGAAAGGGAGTTCTCCCCCTCTGCTTCCCTCCCCAGACGGCATGCTCTGTTCTTGGTTATCTATGCCCCCCGCAGGGGAATTCTGGAGGTGTGGGGGATGCAACAGGGGCCTCGAGTTGGAGCTTTCACTGTGGGTAAACACTGCAGGTATGCACAATGCACTCTCCAAATGAAACAGTAAACTTTTTCTTACATCTGTTTCTTAGTGTCAGGAGAATCACAAACATGTAAGTTATATGCATAAAATATCATCTTGTGTGCCTGTGTGTGTGTGTGTGTGTGTGTTTTGCGTGTGTGTGTGTGTGTGTGTGTGTGTGTGCGCGTGTGTGTGCATGCACTTTCAGGTTGCTATATGCTGGCTACCGTCTGATGGGGGTGAACAGTGTGACCAGTCAGGGCTGGCAGCTCCACACCCAGCAGGTATGTCTGCTGGATCCCATCACAGGAGTACTGAGGACAGTGAACATCCCCTTTCACCTGGCCCTCAGGTTTGTACACAGATGGAGAATCACACACATACGTTAATCTGAAAAATGTAGATGATCTGTTTGTCGTGCAGGCATTTTCAGAATTACACTAAATTGCTTTCCTGGTGAGAGTAGGATGAGAAGATTGATACTCTCCCAGTAAAAAAAAAAAAAAAAAAAAAAAAAATATATATATATATATATATATTATATATTATATATATTTATACCATATATATTTTACCATATATATATATATATATATATATATATATATAATATATAAAGCTATAGCCAGCAGCAAGTCAGCTTAGCTTAACATAAAGACTTGAAACGGGGAAACGCTAGCCTGGCTCTGTCCAAAGGTAACACTAGAGACCATCTTGCGATGGGATCACACCAGCCGCGACACTTGTCAACATGTTGACATTCCGACCCATGAGAACTCATGAGAACTACTACATTATTACATGAGGACTCAGTACTCATGGGTCAGACCACGGCCACCTTCAAACTTGGCCTTCTTTTTGATCGCAACTACGCACCTGTAAAGTTTCATGACTGCATCATGTATGGTTGTGAAGCTTTCGTAGTGACAAAATCTGTCCACAGAAAAACAGACAGACAGAGAGACATATAAACACATACCAGAGTACTCAAAACCTTCCCGCTACAGTAGGTGTCTCCAGGACTGCAATTTGCCATGATGGTACATACACAAACAGGCTCACAAGGTGAAAACAATCCCAGCCACACTGTCGCAGCTGATAAAAATCCACCAACTAGCGCGTAAAGCTCAGTAATTCAAGAGAAGCAAACATATAAAGGGCGGTCCAGCCACATATTAGGTTTTGACCCATTCTTTTTATACTAAAACTTAGATTTGTTCATTAAATATTTAGGTTTTGGTTCTTGTATAAAGGAATAGCAGTTGTAGTAATATCTTTATTGTATACCTCAACTATAGATACATATTACTTTTTTTAGCCCGATTAAAATCATGCTAAAGGATGTTAAGGGAAGGGAATTTATGGCAACTGGACTGTCATCATTCACAGCCAAAGTTTTCAACCACAGCTTCAAAAGAAAAACATTCAGCTCCAGACACAAATTTTAGGCTACAATATCCTGTCTCCAGTCTACAATTTATTAAAGACATCATTTTATTGAAGGATGCCAACAATCCATGCAAACGCCATCTTTCTGTGTCCTTTCCATTTCAGTGACAAGAAGAGTGAGCGAGCCAAAGATATGCACCTGTTAAAGAGACTGACTACTATACTAAGGAGCAGAGAGGTGGAGCCTGGTAAGAGATACAAGAGTGAGACCTGAATGGAGATATAGATATAACTGGGGTTAGATTAAAGAGGTTTGCATTTTTCTCCCGCTATGTGTTTACTCACCTTTTCTTTACAGATATTTTGGAGAGTGAAGCCAAAGGTCTGCTGCTTGATATTAAACACCCTGCCATCAAGAAGCAGGTAGGACTAAAGATCAGTACACATTCCTTTGCATACTGTTAGATGTGTATAGTGTGTTCAGCATCAAAATTCTAACTGGAGCCTTTGCATTTCTTTATAGGCTCTGGAGTCTTTGCTGTCAAATAAGAATGCTCCTGTCTCTTGTCTTACTAACATCACATGCACCTTATATGACACTCTGAAGCAACAAGGTACGTATCAGTTCACTGGTAAGAGATAATATATTGTTGAGTCTTTTTTTAAGATGTAATATTAAAACAAAACTGTCATGAACTGTTTGCCAAATTACTTTTTTCAGCTAAATGTATGAAATGTTAGGTAAATTTAAAATTGTCTGTGGTACATACGGTCAAAAGGTTTTTTCTCTTTATTTATGGTGGTTAATTTCTGCATTACAGACCCCGAAGAAGTGGATACAGCATTACTTCAGCTCTGCTCCTCACAGCTGAAACTGCTACAGCTCTACACTGATATCCAGCAGCTGCACTCTGCTGCAGACATAGAGGCCTGTTCTGAAAATGTGAGTACACATACAAACACACACACACAAACTGTTATAAAACATAATATAACACAGCTTAACTAAAGGTTTATGTTAAATTTTCCAATTAGGTCAGTTTTGCACTTGGGTTAACCTTAAATTTCATTATTATTCCTCCTAATTCTATGAAATGCAAATGTAGTTGTGCTCCAATTTATATATTCTCCCCACCCAGCAGGACTCCCTAGAAGGCATGAAAGATGAATTGTCCCGTGTTGGCCCCATTTTGCAACGCTACGCCCAGCTCACTTCGAGACCCAGTGTTTCTTTTGCCGAGGACTCACCTGACTCACCCCTGGCTGTCCAAGCCTTTCTCTCCCAGATGGAGTGCACTGAGGATGGAGAGTTGAAGGTGATCCACGGGGCTGAAACAGAATGGAACCAGCTAGGTATGGCAACATAAGTATGTAAATTCTATGCCTTGACTTTTCCCTAATTACCTTGGTAGATACGCACACCAGGTACTTTATTAGGAGCACCTATACACCTGCTTATTCATGCAATTTATCTAATCAGCCAATCATGTGGCAGCAGTGCAATTGATAAAATCATGCAGATACAGGTCAGAAGCTTCAGTTAATGTTCACATCAAACATCAGAATGCGGAAAAAAATTGATCTCAGTGACTTTGATGGTGGCATGATTGTTGGTGCCAGACATGCTGGTTTGAGTATTTCCGAAACTGCTGATCTCCTGGGATTTTCATGATCAACAGTCTCTAGAGTTTACTCACAATGTTGTGAAAAACACAAAAACATCCAGGGAACAGCAGTTCTGTGGATGGAAACCCTATGTTAAGGAGAGATATCAGAGGAGAATGGCCAGACTGGTTGGAACTGAAAGAAAGGCTGCAGTAACTCAGATTATCACTCTTTACAACTGTCATGAGCAGAAAATAATCTAAGAAGGCACAACACGTCGAACCTTGGGGCAGATGGGCTACAGCAGCAGAAGACCGTGTTAGGTTCCTCTCCTGTCAGCCAAAAAAGGACATCCGAGGCTGCTGTGGGCACAGGCTTTCAAAACTGCACAGTTGAAGACTGGAAAAATGTAGGCTGGTCTGAGGAATCTGGATTTCTGCTTAGGCAAACAGATGGTAGGGTCAGAGTTTGGAATCAGTAACATGAATCCATGGACCCAACCTGCCCTGTGTCAACAGTCCACCAACATGCCAGTGGTGGTGGTTTATTGGTGTGAGGAATATTTTCTTGGCACACTTTGGGCTCCTTAATGCCATTCAGTCATCATTTGAATGCCACAGCCTAACTGAGTGTTGATGCTGACCATGTGCCTCCCTTTATGGCCACAATTAAGTGCTCATTGAGTGTACTTTACCATGGTGCAATCAAAATGAATAATGTACCATTTTGTACATTAATTGTGATACCAAACCAAAGCCAAGTGCAGACTACAAGACTTCCAGAGTCTGAGATGCTGTGCTGCTCACACCACACAACATTTTTTCCCCAGACTGAAGTCATGTTGACATGAGGGTGCACAGACTACACAACTGATCTCAGATGAGGTGCACTGATTACAAGTTTATTCCACTGGACGATCAAGTCACTGTGATATTTAGTGAACATGTTAGAAGTCATGCTGCGGAGATTGCACCAGTTTTCCAGGTGCAGACGTGATGCATTCTGTGCCAGACACGTGTTGTATATTTATTATATGGGCAGGTGTAAAAATAGCATGGGTGAGTATTTGCACAAGCCACAAGGAGGGTTATGGAAGAGAAAATAAACACAAATTAACCTTTAATATAAAGAAATATCAGTGACTTCAGACATGGAGTGAGCACACCACACAAATCCAGACTGAGGACTTTGCTCTTGTGTGTCTTTGCAGGGAACTTTCTTTTCTGGGGTTGTCTGTGTGGAAAAAGCCCACTCTGTAAAGTCTGTGACACACTACAGCAGGCTGGCATCAGTCCACAGCAGCTACTGGTAAGATGGCGGAAAAGACTGATTTGATGGAATAGGTTTTGCTAATAGAGGTAAAAAGTGCTCTAGTGTAGGTGTATGAAATATTCAATTAAATTAAGAGTTAGTCGCCATAATAATCAAAACCCCAATCCTGTCACTTAAAAGAATAGACATCAGTAATTTACAGTGATATCCCATATAGCTTATTACCCTTGTTACAAAAGTTTACCACAGGAAAAAAACACAATTCATCAATTCACCCTGATAAATCTACTGTTATTGTACAGAAACCAAATAAAAATTAGAATAATTTCAAAGCAATCAAATTCAATCAAATAATTGTTATCGAAACTCATACTCCTAACCTTCTGGTGAGGCCATTTTACCCAATTAATTGGTTAGTTCAATAATGGATATTGCATGGTAATTTAAGGAAACAGAAATGAACCACATTTAAATTCAGAGTTCGAGTGCAAGCTAAAATGTCCCTTAAGTAATTTCAATTAGTGAGATTGGTGTGATGTGTGTGTGTGAATGAGTGGGAAGGGGTTAGGTTCAGTGGATGGCTGTCCAAAAAGGCAGTGTGCAGGGTAAAGGCAGCAAAATAGGTTGAATTTGGTTGAGGGGTAGAGGGTTGCAGAGGGGAGAGTATGAAAAGCCAGTAGAGTTAAAGGCAGGGAGACTTATCATTTAGCTTAACTTTCTAGAGATCCAACCTAGATAAGAAAACAGCTACATCGGAGCAGATCAGAGAGAGGATAGACCAACTTCCATCCAAACCCTCTCCAGGGATCAGCACACTTCCTCAACACTTGGTTCTTCAGGGAGGTCCAGGAAAAATCCAGCACAACTGTGATGCTTTTTACTTGTATGTACTTCGCTACTTTTCTTTCAGACAGGGTAAATCACCAGAAATTTGATAAAAACATTTAGTCATCTCCTCCTTTTGCCACTCTTAACCCTTTCTCTGTTCTCCCCCATGATGCTTTTGTTACTTTTTCCCTTACCCCAGCTCACAAGTGTGCCTCATTTATTTCCTCACTTTCCCCACCTTCCTTTCCATCTGGGCTCTGAAGGACTATGCTGCTCTTTTCCTTTCGCCCTTTCCCCTTTCCTCTCTACCACATAGTGGTTGGGGGTTAATAGATGCAAATGTCGGAGAGGAAAGGAAAGTAGACAAATGTAATGATACATAGTTTTTGTTATCTCATAATTAGAATTCTGTTTGGAGCATCTATCTTCACATTGCCTTCTTTTTTTCATGATGGAGACATTGCCCATAGCTGTAATAAAAACATAGATGTAAAAGAATGGGACTGACTGCGATATAAAACATATTTTATAATTTTTTAGCAAAACCACCATTCTAAATAAATTGAATTATTTTTCTTTTCTTTTTTCTCTCTAATATTTCATTTTTACATTTCCTGTTTCTCTTTCCATCAGTCTTTGCTTCTGAACGTGTGGTTGCAAAGGGAAAAGGAAGTGCTACAGAAACTGGAAACTGTTAGAAACCTACGCACACTGCTCATCGCCCTCAGTAACATGAAAGGTATGTATTCTTGTCCTGTGTGTGCTAGCCTTGTTGCATGTGTGACTATAATGGAGGACACATCAAGTCTCAGTTTGGTTTGGCTACAATTCATTGCAACCCATGAAAGTCAATAAAAAAAAAGGATGAGAAGAGAGTTACCACTTATTTGTTGTCTCCTCAGGTGCAGTTGAGGAGTCGTGGGACCCCCAGTCTGTCTCCCCCTGGTGGCAGCAAGTTCGCTCAACATGTATCCAGTCTCACAATGCTGCTGCTGCTCTGCTGGCTGCCCTCGTTGCTCACAGTGCTGCTAAGGCTAGAATCACCAGCCAGGCTGACAGCAAGGTAGAGAAGTCTCATAAACAAACACACACACACACACACACACACACACACACACACACACACACACACACACACACATACATGAGTGCCCCCATTAGGCAAAAAAAGGAAAACCCCCCTTCTAAAATCATTCAGCACTACAACCACACTCACAGGCTTGGTCTGTTGTATGTTTTTGTGTGTCTGTGAAAGTTGCAGTCAGAGTGGGAGGCGGTGTCCCTGGAGCTCGAACAGTGGGTGGTGTGTGTTCACCAGCTGGAGGATGTACTAGTGCTGCAGACGCTGCTGTTGGTGCCTCCTCCTCAGGGAGCAGCAGGGAGTGCTGCTGCACAGTGCTCTATCAAAACACTGTTGGAGGGAGGCACTGGTAGGTTATAAACAAGAATGTCCGCAGAAATGTTTCATGTTGTCTTACTTTCTTGTTAGCGCTTATCTGTCTGCTTCTTGGGCCCATCACCAAGGGGCATTAGGGTGCAATGCCTCACCATGTTGCATCGCATGCCGACTCTGTGCTGTCAGTGTAGTTATCTTGATTTCTTGCTAACTATGCCTGTTATTGTTTTGCTGCTATAATGTCACGATGCTGTCAAGATGTGATTTACTATGTTGCAAGTGCATTATGAACGTTTTTTGCACAAAAATGAAACTAGATGTAACCAATGCTGTGGTTTTGCTGGCTAAATTGCAAATACATTGAATGCAATGGTTTAGTAAGAAAATCACATGCAACATGTGCAGCAGCCTCTCACAAAAATTAAATGAAAAAAAAATCTATTCCTGAATTCTTGAATTCTAAATATTAATATTATTTAAATGAAATGGAATATCATGAGTGCTGCCTTTTATTTCAAATTATTGTTTTTGAAGATCTGAATGCAAAAAATAAAAAAAGGGTTGCCCGGGGAAGTCAGATGCCCATCAAAGAAATTGTCCCTGGCAACATGGCTGCTGCTTCTGTCTTATTTATTTCTGACTTGATAGTTGAAAGTCCTTCACTTCCTTTCTGTTCCTTACTCCTTTCCTTTCTTCTTTGTTTAGTGTCCATATTCTGTTTCTGGCTATATAAGACATTCTCTTATATTTTTATTTTTTACTTTTCAAATATATCTTTAAAGGTGGCATTGCCGACAGTGTCTCCAAGTGGGTGTTCAGGCACAACTTGACCCCTAAGCGACTGAAGGAAATTCTCCAAAAGAGAGAAGACGAAGATGCAGATGACAAACTAGAGCAGAAGGCAGGAGAAGAAGGAAATGAAGAAAAGGAGCAGAGCCAAGAGGAAAAAGACAGGACAGCAGGTCAGGACTAAGAAACATCTTGCAGCTGGTATGAAGTCTAGGAAAAGATGTTGGCCTTTGACATACATAAATTTGGATATTAAATGAAACATTGGCTCACACGTTAAACAACTTTAACTGTGCTCTAACTGTTAATCTTGTTTATAACCTTTGTAAATTCGTACAGACTTCTTTGACCAATGTAATGACTGAACAGTACGTGCTATTTCATGGAACCTATTTATACACTGAAGTCACATCTAAGTCGAATACTGTCCACTCTTTCTCCAGAGCTGTTGGTGGCAGTGTGCCAGCGGTTCCCACACTCCCTCTCACCTGACCTGCTCTTCGCCAACTGCTGCTGGGAATACGTAGTGCAATGGAACAAAGACCCAGAGGTGCACATACACAAAAACATATTGTACAGTGTATGAACTAACATTTGGATATGTTTTTGTATTTTATTTGTATTTATTTTTTACTTATGATAAATATAGTTCAAAAGAAGTGCGGCAGCCATTAAATGGTTAAAAATCTATTTTATCTTACTGTTGGATTGTTATTTCTGTTAATTTGGTGTATATTATCCTTACTTGCTTCAACAAGCTAGTTTCCCCAAATGGGAAAGGAAGGTTTTCATAAGTCCAAAGTACAAGGATGACTAAGAATCAATCAACTTTGTTCCTAAATCTGGACTCACACCTCTTCTCTTCCTAGGAGGGTCAATGTTTGTCCTGGGCTGTGGAACATTTGAAGTTGGTCTCCAGTCCACATATCCAACTAGGTTAGTGGCTTTTTTTTACATGTTTGCAAAAGTTTTTATTTAACAATATGTTTAATCGATCTAATATTATGTTTTTATCTATAATTTTGAAGGAATTTGTGTGGTTTTCTTCAGGTATGCTTAAACTAACAGTTCAAATTTGAACTCAGAGTCAGAGTAATATGTTACCAGTTGTCACATCATTGAGTTTGTAAAGAAGAACCTTACTTAAGTGATAGTTATTAGTGTGTCATTGGACTTCCTCAAAGGACTGAATCTTTCTCACAGGTATTTCTACAATGATGTGGAGTACATTCATTGTCAAACGATTCTCAGCAGCAGCATTCCTCATGGAGAAGGTAAATCATGCACATACAGTATCCAGTATGACTGTTAATCTGTTGGAAGGCGTTGTTGAGTCTGTGAGGCAATATATAAAATGTTTGCACTTGTTTTTCCTAGGTGGGGAAAGCACCCAAAGATCGTTTATGTCGACGGGTAAGTAGGTGTTTCAGTGCAGATTCTAAAATATGATCCTAGATTAAAATATATGATGCCAGTTTTGATATTTGATAGAATTACTTATTCCTCATTACGATTATTTCAGATTTAAAGTATTGCAATAACTGCATAAGGCTGAATACCAGTACATTAAGGCCATGTGTATTGGTGTGCAGGATGTCGGGATGGGAGACAAAGCCATGACGTCTTTCCTGGGCTGCTGTGTCCAGTTGCTGCAGATCCTCATGGAGGTGACTGGAGTATTGGTTAAGAATCAGTCCCCTTTCTCTTTTATAAATTACTATGTAAGTAAAAAGATTCAAGAAAAAAGCATGGAGAATGGCCTTGCATAAATCCAGCACAAATTATCATCATTGAAGTGTGGCCAACAAAATTGGTTCTTTATGTTTCTTTCTTTCTTTTTTTTCCTTTTGAACTTTAAATCGAATAAGATTTGGGGCTTTTTATTGAGAATGCATTTGAAAGTGTGTTGGCCTTATCGACTTTCAGTGAAAGGAAGTGAGATTTATCATTGATATATAAATCAGTTTTTTAAAGTAAAGCTTATATTTGGTAAGTAAGATGTAATTGTCATTAATATCTGTCATTAATGCAGTTGATGCTCTATTTATTTATTTATTTATTTATTTATTTTTTAAAGTGCTCCTGCTGCTGCAACTATTGCTACAAATGTACTACTACTACTACTAATTAACTTCAAATCACTGTTACTACCACCACTTATGGTATTACTCCTGTGACTACCACTACTAAACCACACCTTAGTAGTGGTTGTGGTTTTGATATGCATTTAATTTATTAGACAGCTAGCTTACTTGAAGACCTCCTCCAGACATGTTTTAAGAAAAATAAAAAATAAAAAATATAAGGTCCTGGTTGAAATTATTGGCCCCTGGATTTAGTAGTAGATATAAGTACAAAATTTAAAATAACTTTAGAAATAAATTCAAATTAACCATTTTTGTATAACAACAATATTTAATAAAATGTCCAAAGTTACGGAACAACAACACCCAGAAAAAATGCTCTCCCATAGTGAAATAACTAAATTTAGACATGAAATGTATGCTTGACACATTTACTGGCACCCTTTGGATGAATTTAAATTAGTTCCTCAAAAAAAATAAAAAGCAAAAAATGACTCACCTGTGCTTAATTTTCACATGTTCACATGACCTGATTTAACCAATGAATGATGGTTTTACTTCATAAAAAGGGACTGATTGTTTCCAGTTTCTTTTTCACAATGGCAAAGACGAGAATTGTCTGAGAGCATTAGAAATGCTATTATCAAAAAACTTAACAATTACAAAGGCTACAAGGCAATCGCCAAAGATCTTGAAATCCTTGTTTCAACAGTTTGTAATGTTATCAAGAAGTTTCAAACTCATAAAACTGTTTATACAATTCCTGGATGTGGCGCTAGGAAGAAACTCAATGAGAGAAGTCTGCGAAAGTTGATACGGATTGTGGAAAGACCTTCAGGCTGACGTGGATCAATCTGGAGTGGTGGTTTCAGTCTGTACCTACACCACACACTAAAACCAAGTAGGGCTCATTTGGCGAAGGCCAAGGAGGACAACAAAAAAGGCACAAAAAAGCATGACTAATGTTTGCAAAAACTTTCATAGATAAGCCAAAGTCTTTCAGGGACAATGTTCTATGAAAAGATAAAACCAAAGTAGAGCTCTTGGGGAATGCAATGCATCATTTTGTTTATAGACGACGAAATGAAGCCCATAAGGAGAAGAACACCCTACCTACAGTAAAACATAGTGGAGGTTCTATCGGGCTGTGGGGCTTCTTTGCCACCTCTGGAACTGGAGCATTGAATGTATTGAAGGAATGATGAAATCAGAAGAGCAAAATGTGTTACCCAGTCAGAAAACTAGGTTTGAGGCGAAGGTCCTGGGTCTTTCAGCAGGACAAAAACCCACAGCACACATCTAGCAGCAAAAAAGAATGGTTGAAAAGAAAAGACGGACTGTTTTAAACTGGCGAGCAATGACTCTTGACCCAAATCCCATTGAAAACCTTTGGAGAGAGCTGAAATCTGCCATTGCAAAAAGGACTCCTGCAAACTTAAGAGCTTGGACACATATCAGTGGAAAAGTGGCAGAAACTACCAGCAGACAGGTGCAAGAAGCTTCTAGATGGCTACAAGAAACGTTTAGAGGCTGTCACTGCCAAAGGTTCTGCAACCAAATATTAGTGAAGGGTGCCAATAATTGTGTCTGTGGTACATTTTGTTTTTGTATTAATACACTAAGATGAAAGTTTTCTTTTTTAAATTTTTCTTTTGTTCAGTAACGTTAGACATTTTATTAAAATATTTTGAGTTTACAAAATCTGGTTAATTTGCATTTATTTCTGAAGATATTCTAAATTCTATACTGGAAATTCAGTGTCATGAATCATTTCAACCAGGACTGTATATTTTTTTCAATATATCTTAAAACATGACTGTAAATTGTGTCTTAGAATTATATCTACTCCTTCTCCCTCGTTGAAATATCCAGAATCTATGAATACACAAATATTGTTCATTTCAAAAAATTGTGGGCTGGACACAACTGGTTAACTGAAAAGTCCATTCTCAGTATATGTGACCTGGAGGTTTCAAGTTTCCACATCATTCATGCGTATTGGATGATTGGCTTCCAAACTAGTTGTCATGTCACAAAATCCCCATGTTAAACTGAGATTTAAGGTGAACACAGAGAAACTTTCCTCCCACAGCAGATGAATGTGAAAACAGCCTTCTAGTGTCAAACTGCACATACAAAGTTCATTCTATTGACCATGTTAATAACAAACTAAACTGAAAGTTGACATTATAGTGTAAGCGAGTCACCTGCTCTTTACAAGTACATAACACTCTCTTCTCACCATCTCTGTTCTTTTCGATGTAGGCGGACTCAGCGGTGGAGGAGGTGTCTGCTCCGGAGCTGTCTGTGGAGGAGGCGTGGTGCGGAGCAGAGGGCCCTGCCTCCATAGCTGAACTGGCCATTGAGCAGAGAGGTGTCCACTACCCCCTGGTCCAACACCACTGCCTGCTAGCCTCCCTGCTACATGCTACTATGACCTTCAGTCTGAAGGTCAAACCGCTCAGCCTGTTTGATCGCAAGGTGAGGAAACAGCACAAAGACACACACAGATATTTTTGTTGTCTGTGAAGGTACACCTGCCTAGGTCCACCAAAGTTCAGAACAAAGTCTGGGCTTGGCTTGTTTTTACACACAGGGACACAGGATTGATACTGACTGCTCTCTTAAAAATACAACACAATCCAGTCAGCCTTCAGGGGACATGTCACACTGTAACATTATAGTTTTTTTTCGTTGTTCTGTCTAAATAATGTACATCTTGTTATGTCTACAGACCACTTTGAATTCATTCTTATAATAATATATAATCCATGACCTTAAAATAGAGCTGTTGTTACTCAATAAATGTGGAAATAAATTTTAAAAACTAAGCTCTGTTGTCCAGATTCATTTGTACACCAATACATTTATATTTTTTCCAGGGTAAGAATGCTTTCTTCAGGGATCTGACAACAATCCAGCTGATGCCCAGTGGAGATATGGACCCAGGCCTGGTCTACCTACGACAAGAGGTGAGAAGTGGACTTAACTGCAGAGGATGAGAAGAAAACTATGAAAATTATTCTCCATACCCCTTGTCTCATCTGTTTTCCACATCCCCACTCTGTATCAGTTCCTCCTGCGGGTGCTGACTGGTTGGGTGCAGGCTATAGATGATCCTTCCAGCTCTGCCTCTGGGACCGGTTGCCCCCCTCTACCCTCTAGTGGCCCCAAGGCTGACTGGTGGCCCTCACTGTGTCTGGAGCTGGGCTCCCTGCTGCAGGTCAACCCTGACATCCTGCGACGGCACCTCGTCTGTGAGCTCTACAACCAAGGCCTGGACCTCCGGGCAGAAGAGGTAAGGGAATGTAAGGGAAAGGCAGTTTGTTTTTAATTTGCTGCAGATGGAAGCTAAAATTAGGATGATACTACTTCTGTTAAAAATTTTATGCTGATCATAGTGCTTGTAAAATCATACAATGTAGTTCTCTGTCCTGACTCCTCATGTTTGGTTTTGCATCCTGTCCTTCAGGTGATGTTAGAAGTGGAAGATAAGGAAGTGCTTGGCTCCCAGCTGTTGGTGCTGACAGGACAGAGGCTGAGCTACTCACTTCTCCACAGCCAGAGCCAGACTCAGGCTGCTATGGAGCTGCTGGCCCGCCTTCCCCCCACCCTCTGCACATGGCTCAAGGCTATGGTGAGACACCCAGCAACACACTGACCTCTGTCATCTAATGCACTAAAGGTATTTCAGTCAAAGTTTCTCAGAGACAAGATGCTCTTTTCCATAAATGCATTTACATATCCAGCATTTATCATCATTTTCAACCCTTGTCTTACAGTATTTACAAAGGTACCCTGAACCACATATCCTCAAATCAACATTACTGTAGCTAATAAAAGCTGGCAGAGCTGACCTATTACTGTAAAAATTAACCAGTATTTTACTGTGTTCTCACTCTAGACAATTTTTGACAGAAACCCATTTTCATCAAATGAATGTTGATATCACCTAATTCAAAGCTATACAGTTTTGCACTACAAGGTCCAGCTGCCTGTTTAACAATGCATAGAATATGATTCCTTTTTTCTTCTGCAGGACCCCAGTGAGCTGCGGTGCCCACTGGTCCCCCTGTACCAGACCAGCCGGCTGGTCGGTCGTCTCATTGAAATCCTGCCAGAGAACCACGCCCAGTACAGCCTGTCCCTGCATCTTCTGGAGGCCGTGGAGGCGCTCACTACTGAGGACTGACCCTGAGGGAGAGAGGGGATGGAGACAGGACCCCCCCCACCACCACCACCACCACCCTCCACCGCCATCCCTGACCCCTCAGGTACCACTTCAAGATTTGGATTGTGGTGAAGCCTACTCATATGCAGCATATAAGAGACTGTCATCAAAGAGAAAGATGATAAACAGCCTTCTCACACTCTTTCATCATTATTATTGAGGAGGTTTTGTTTTGCCACTCAACTTACGTTAATATGTTAAATTCATCCTCACAACTTAATTGTAGAACGCAGTGGTATACAGAGTGGGTATGTTAGGCTTTTAATTTTTTTAATCCATAATTTTTGCACGTTTAACATAAATTGAATACTTGTGTTAATGAAAAGTATTGTCAAAACAATAAGTAATAGACATGTTATTGAGGAATGGGGCCTGTATTTCTTTGCCACTTCGCCATCTTTTTCAATCTGTTTCACTTTAAAATCAGATGTCAGTGTGTGGGTGTCCTGTGTGCCATATCAGAGTTCATTTAACATTTCTCCTTTCTTTCCTCTAATGGACAAGAGATGTATCATAAAAAAAATATGGACCTTTATTTTTTATTTATATATGCAGACAGTACTGTACTAGCTGTGCCTGTACACCTCCTTTTCTGTAGTCCTATGTCCAGCTGCTCTCACTGGGCTAATCCAATGCAGAATAAAGAGGTTTCTGAAAAGCTTAGATGTTGTTTATATTGAGATAATGCAATGTTCCTGGCTGCTTGTTTCATTCTACTAACATTCAATCAAAACACATTCCAGATAAAACACCATTTATTTATAATTCAGAGACACTTCTTCCATATAACCTCATTTTTTTTGGAAAGTTTACAAGCAACAGGATGTATCATACAAAGCTAGGCATTCATGAAAACTCACCCATATTATCCTTTCTGGACCATAAATTCTCTACTGTTGTCACATAGTGACGCTCATTGTAGTGAATTCCTTTTCCATACATTTACACAATGAAAAAAAACAACAACATGAAATTAACTGAAAGGTATCATTTCTTGACTGAAAATCAAGTCAATGTATTCAATTCCTAAATGTAAACAGTCTTTCCAATTCTGTATCAGATTACTTGGTGGTACAGGAGCAAATGTATAACCGGCACATTCATGCCACAGACATGTGACTAGGACTAGCTTGGACATTTTGGTTTTAAGAGTTCTCTGACAGTTCCCTCATGCTGTTCTAATAAAGTGTGTAGTTGGATTGAAAGAGTGAAGCCTGAAGCACATTTAGAAACAGTATGCTTTCCCGATGCTAACCCTTTGCCAAGCTGCAGTTTCTCTTCAGTGACATAGTCAACAATTAGGAAAAATCTGACTGAGGCAATAGCTGATTTGGCATCAGTTTTATATCTCTCAGCTGATGTGTGCAGGGAGAGTAAAAGCTATTCAGCCCTCAAGGGCAACTTCAACCAAATGCAGTGAAACGAAACAGTCTTGGTGATGTTTGCCGGTCGTTACGGTGATGTTGTCTGGCCTGTCAGTGAGCTTGTGAAATGACTGTCTGGCAGCGTGGGCACAGGCAGTCTGCTGACTGAGCTGTATAGCGCCAGCACCGATGGCACCTGGGGGTAGAAGTGGGCACCGCTGCTATTTTGTAGGCACTGTCCTCACGAATGACACCACCTGACAGGACAGAGACACACACATACTGAGCATGTCGGAAGTCATCATTTATTCATGTTTTTTCACAAGGGTATAGACATTGCCGGCATTTTGATTTGTCGAAACGAGAGAAGCACAAGGGCCTGTATCACAAAACGAGATCAAATAAGTCTGGCCCTTGTTAGTTTACTTCACTGAGCCAAATATAAGTGATCCAGAATAGCACCTATCATAAAACTGGTTATTACTTGGCTCAGTTTACACTACGTTTATCAGTCAGCGTCTTCATGTGAATGAGTTCTTAATTACAAGCAACATAATCAGAACCATGCGTGGTGTATTTAATATGACATTTGATGAAATGGTGATATCTGTAGTTTGGTTATTGCAGTAGAAAAAGTGGAAAAAAGGTGATATTCAGCAAGGTGAATATGAACACTATAACCACAACTAAAACAAAGTATGAAGATTGAAACAAAGGAATTTACAAATATTAAAAATAATGCTATAAATAGTTGTAATAATTAGTACATAGACTGTTTAAAATATGGCTGGCATTTTCAATATGTTCAGCTGTCTAGAATAGTGACATTTTGGCAATTTTTTGTGTTGTGGTTAACAAACTTATGAATATGAATGAATATTGTGAACACTTAAAACTGTGAAATTAAGGCTACCAAAGCAGAGGGGAAAAGTTCAAAAAAAGGCCTGATAAGGGGGTAGACCTGATAAGGTCTCTCTGACCAAAATGTTGCATTTATAATTTACTAAAATTATTAACAATGTTTGCAACAGTGTGTGCAATTACAGTCCTTTTTGAAATTATTGACATTATTGTAAATTTAAGTACTTAGTAATTTAAAATATCTTAAGAAATAAATGCAAATTAACCAATTTCGTATAATCAGAATATTTAATAAAATTTCCAAAGTTACTGAGAAACAAACAATGCCACCTGCAAATGTTTAAATTATTTTTTTCATTTGCTCTTTACTACTTGCCGCTTTATTGCAAAGTTAGTACTTTCATCCTTGTCAGAAACACGCTCAGGATGATTACTCAATTTTTCCAGTGATCTTGGTCAATAGTCAGGCTGTTGTTAGGTTTTGACGTGATTCTCTGAAGTTAACCTGCTGCAGAGCGAGTTAATCCTGCAGCACACGTTACCACGGTGATCTACCATGATTAATAGTGAGCCAGCTTCATGATACAAGAAAACCTGAGTTAAGCCCAAAGAAAACTGGATAACCCACTAATTATGCTCCATGGTACAGGCCCCATGTGTAATTAAAAGCAATACTATGCCAGTAAACTAGCAGGCAAAGTCCCAGGCCATTGTAACTGGTAATGTTATTAGTTAGACCTGTGTTTGACAGGTTGATTAATATTTGTGTCATTATGGTACTAGCTTAGTGCTGATCTTCCTCACCCTCCAGGTTGATGAGGAAATTGCCATGGTTCAGTAGGGCATCTGAGGGCAGGTCGCGGGGCAGCTCACTTGTCAAGTTGACCCGCGCTGCCATCATCAGCTCAGCCAGCTGGGATGAGGTGGAGGTTGGCTCCTCTTGGAGAGACTGGAAGTGAAGTCGGGAAGGATATGAGCTTGTATTTGTTTGTATTGTCCATTTAAATTGATTTACAAAATAATAACATGTACCTTTATATGCTATATGCATCATAATATTTTTGTACTCTGGAACTACTAAAATCTGATGTGTGCAAATCTGTACTATACCCATATTTGTTTTCAAAAGGAGTGAGACACCTGGAAATGTAATAACTACACTCGCATTTCATATTATTTTAAATTAAACTTTAAACTTCACTGTTGCATTTACTTGTACTGAATATACTGTATCTTATACCTATATAGTGTGGTTGAGAACAATTTAAAGAAATTAAACTTACCTCCATAAGTTCAAACAGCAGACCAGGTTCAATGGCAATAGTAAGGTCATACTGGGCAGCATTTTTGCCTGGAATAGAAGACAGGAAGGAGTCCCTGATGGCACACGCTCCTTCCACTGCCTCCTCCAATCCTGGTCGCCGCCACACAGAACTGCTTTTTATCCAGCCAGTTTTGAATAATGTCTCCCCTTCTGCATAAAGAAAACAGTTTATGAACACTTTTGTTAGAAAGCAAATGCAACATAGTTACGTGGCTACACCTAAGGAGTAACTACAAAAGTCACACAACACAAAGCAACAGGCACATACTGTCATGTCCTGGTGCATGTAGATAGACCTCTTCAGCTAGATGTGGCAGGATGGGAGCTATGGATCTGGTAACTCCGTCCAGAACTTCCTCTAAAACAGTCTGACATGATCTTCTGCCCAGCGAGTTCTCTGGATCACAGTACAACCTGATATAAAGACAGGTCTGAGGTTATAAAGACAACATAAAGTCACGGGCAGCACATAACCTCAGAAAAACCAATTGTGGTTTTCATGTTATGATAAACTTTTACCTGTCTTTGATGATGCTGAAGTAAAAACTGGAGAGGTCTCTGGTGATGAAGGGTTGAAGGACACGGATGACCCTACTGACATCAAACTCACTGTAGGCGTCTGTAACCTGCAAATGCAGACACACACAAACTTCAGCGGCGTTCACCACTACATTCATTCCAGTCACCAGCCTAACTGTTTGGACACAGAATAACAAGTTATACTTCCCTACTTTTGTACACACCTTCATGCCGTACTCACGGAGCAGGTGCAGCATGTACTGATCAATGTAGTGCATCTCTTTGGGGTCCACAGCCTGAGAAACTGGGTCGAAGCCATGCAGGTTGCCGAGCAGGAACTTAAGAGTGTTCCTTAACTGGGAGAGACATGCAGAAGGGCAGAGAGGTAACAAAGAAATGTGAAAACAGAGTTCCACTCAGAAAAAAAAAAACACTAAATATTACTCCCTATTGCACCGGTACCTTGCTGATGCTGTCTCTGGCTGAGTTGAGTGCAGTGGGCCCAATCTGGACCTCAGAGAAGATGTTCGACTCTGCCACCCACCAACGCAGCACATCGGCCCCGTAGGCAGGCATACTTGGGTCCTGAGAAAGACAAAAGACACGAGAAAAAGAAACATGGGGGTTGTGTAGGAGACACAAAGGTTTTTGAGTAATGACGTTCTAAGTGACAAGGAGGAAGTATCTCAATACTTCTGCTGCACGTTTCTGTAAATTAAAGCCGCAAAATCTGTAAAAGGCTGCATTTTTTTAATGACTACAGTGAATTGCTGTAATTTCAACTTTTTCAAGAACAAAACTAAAGCTAGTGAAAACAATAGGAGACTTTCCCAGAAGCCTAAAACGTTATTTAATTCCACCTTCTCATTTCACCATCTCCCCCATTATCTCACCTTCCCTCCATTAATGACTATATCAGGATCCACAACATTGCCCAGAGACTTGGACATCTTCTCTCCCTTCTCACTGACAGCAAAGCCATGGACCACCAGAGACCTATATACATGCAAGATTTATAAATAATTATTACACTTATGAGACATACATTTAAAAACATTGTTTTAATCAGTATTTTTATGTATTGTTTGTTTATTGCCACATGCACCATAACTGTCAATTAAACATCAAGGAACCACCAACTTAAAATCTGTGCGACTTTATTGTATTTTTCTTGCAATTAAGCAGAAGCAGTTCAGCTTTATATTAAATAAACTACGTTAAATTGTTACTCAAACAATTTCAGTAACTCTGAACTGATATGCTTGTGGATAATAAGTGAGAGTGCATTACACTCTTTGTGGGCTTGTGAGAGCACTTTCCACCAGATGCTTTTCTCCTTCAAGCATCATTTATTGATCTTAACAAATCCATTTCCACTAAATTACAGTCTTTTATATGGCAACGTTTGGGTCAATTGAATGTATTTTTTGTCTGTGTATCTGATACACATTCACAGTAGATATACATAATAGTTTAAAATAATCTGGTCATCGTGCACATCACAGCAAATGGATGGGACACTCACTTGTAAGGTGCCTTGTTCCTGACTGCTACACTGGTGAGTAGTGACGACTGAAACCAGCCTCCAATCTGATCCTTTCCCTCCACATATGCATCTGCCCTAGAGTCTGACTCTGGAGGAGGAGTGGAGGAGGGCAGGTGGCAGACAAAAAGGGGCAAAAATCAATTTATTCTACACTCACATCACACACAAAAAAAACGGGTAAAACACATGGTTAGCATGTGTGAAGAATGTCTAGAAAAGACGAGAGACAAGCCAATGTTAGTGTGAAAATTGAAACAATTTATCATGTGTGCAATGTCCCCGCTTAAAGGTGACCATTGGTCAAGACTCAGTGAGCATGCCTTGTCCAAGTAGCCAAAAACAGCCTGATTTATCTACTTTAACTAAGGATGTTATAGGTTTCGTATAGACAGCATTCTAACACAGGTGGGGCAGCCATGGCATCACAGGCATACACAGCTTTCAACCTCGTCCATCTCCACGCTGAAGTAATCAAAAAAATAAAAATAGCAAAGAAGAAGCGCAGAGTTTGGGCTGTCCCTGGAAAAAGAAACTCCCACAATGTTCGCCCAAGCTAGATGTTCTGTCTAAATCCTCCATGCAAAGGAAAGAGAAAGAGGGGGAGAGGATGGACTGAGATTCATGCTGTATTTGAGGAGTACCTTTCATACTCCTACTTCCACGTTTGGTATTCTTATAAATAATCCTTAAAGCACATTCAAATGCATTTGGTTTTAATTTGCTGAATTGGAACAGAATACCTGTTTTCAGTAACCAGACCCTAGAGAGGTGCTGGGTAATTCAGTGGTAGATTGAAGATGACAGATGCTCACTTGGCATGTAACTGTCATCTTAACTAACACTGGTATTGTAGAACATTCCCAATTCATAATTACAACATATCCAAGAGCATTTGAAGGCCAAAGAGGTATTACGAGCAGAGTGAGACACAAGGAGTAAAAAGTCTGAGAAACAGAGAGAGAGAGGGCCGAAGACACATTCAAATATAAAAGGCTGCTGTGTTGGCCACAGTAGGTGTATGGTCAAATAACCTGTGACCAGAGGTTTTCGTAGTGGAGCGGGGAGCCAGCTGAGACGTGACTCAGGCTCCTCAGAATCTCCTTCCATCTCCTCTGGAAATGAAAACACAACCAAACACAGACAATGCAAAGTATGTCTGCTTTGGCAAGTCAGTTGGTATCATATTCTGTCTGATTTCTTAAAACAAGTGGAATCTCCTTGAGCAGTATTCTTGCTGTAAAATTGTCTAGAGGGAATCTGCCCCATCATGAATTATTTTATAAGAAGACTAAAAGTCAACAGTCATGCTAACGACTCTGTAAAGCTGTAATTTAGCATAGTCGTGCTTTGAGCTAAATACTGATAGCAGGTAAAGTGTTTACAATGTTCACCATCTTGGTTTAGCCTGTTAGCATGCTAACGTTAATTAGGACAGCTGTTAAGGGGAAGGTCATTAGTCTTGCAGGTTCTCGTTCGTAAGCCAAAGCACTGGACAAAAAAAAAAAAATTAAAAAAGTTAAGGGATCACCAAAGTGATTAAGGTTCTTCCTGAAGGGACCGTGCATGTCTGAACCAAATCTCATGGCAATCAATCCAATAGCTGTTGAGATATTTCAGAGAGGACCAAAGTGGTGGATGGACCAGCTGACAGATTGACATTGCCATCCCTTGAGCCATGTCACTTGTGTCTACAAAATTCCACAAAACAGGTGAACGTAGGTGAAGCTCTCTCCCCACTCATTTCAAATTAACTGTTCATGACTTAGAACTAGACAATCTGACTTGTTAAGTGAGACAATTTCTTCTTTGAGTCAAAAAAAAGACATCTGAAACAAGTAAATTCCTGAAACACAGGTGAAACTCCATACATATGATGTATGATTTGAAAATCTCCAGCTAGACTAGGTTGAGATTAATATCTCTGGTTTTATATCTGCACTAAAAATTCCTTCACCAATTTTATTGTGTGCAGTTCTAATACTGTTGAGGGGAAAACACCTAGCAGGGTGACCCTGGTATGCTGAGTCTGCACTGCCTTCTAATCCAGGCTTGTGGTCAGCAAACTACTGCTTTTGCTTACAATACACTTTGCAAAGCAACTTAATTTGTATGGTGGACTATGTAAGGTAGGTTTAAGGAGCTTTCTCTACTTTAAGACTAATTAAAGGAGACTTGATTAAAAGGCATTATGAAAGCTGGCTGTAATTGAAGTGAGCCGGAGACTTAACTGCTGCTACACTTAGAACATCCCTTATGAGTGTCAATGGAGAAAAAAGTGTAAAGGAGCGGCGTTACCTCATCAATGTACAACATAAATGCACAATCTTATATCCAAGTGGTCACTTTCTTGTAGATTATGAAAATTGGATAAAAAAAACATTTGCAGCTATTGACAATAGTTTTCACCAGTCACAGCTTTTACTGAACAGGATTTACCATTATTAATGAAGGAAGTACAACTTATATATGGATTCATCAGAATTTACAGTATATACGCAATGCTGGTTCCCACAACATTAAGAAAATCAGTTTGTATATAGTATGATCTGCATAACAGGACAGATTGAAGAGATTTCAGATGTACCTTCTAGTACAGCAGCCCATGATGCTCCGCTGTCAAACCAGATGTCCAGCACGTCTTCTCCACGAATGTAGTCAGTCACTGGACCTGCTTTACTCTAATAAAAGACATACACAGGTGAACGTTAATTAATTGCTCAAAACACAGATCAAAGTTTTGATAATTGATTGCTTAAAGCTACAGTTAGGTACATGACACAATTTTTGTAATTAGCCTCTGTACACCACCATAATGGATTTGAAACAAAGCCATCAAGATGTGATTGAAGTGTAGATGTGTAGCTTCAATTCAAGGGGTTTAAAGAAAGTATTGCATTAACTGCTCAGGAATTAAAATTGTGTCACTGCCCAAATACTTACGTACCTAACTGTAAATTGGTTGATTCATTAATTTGGACTATTTTAAACAATTGCTGCGAGGTTCCGATCACAGCAGCATTTAAAGTGGCTAAATATTTTGGTGAAATCACTTTATTACAATGGGACTGCAGCTACTCCAGCATATAATACTAATAGCTGTTTTGCACCAGCCACTTTAACTTCGCTCTACCCACAAAAGAGGACTGGTTTTCAGACAGTTACAAGACAGACCCAATGGTTCAAACACATCTTATGAATAAAATGTGTACATTTCTTGTCCCGTTAGCGACCAAGTTAACAAGTTTGCTAACTGACAGTTATAAAAAAAGGGGGGGCGGGTTAAAAAGAGGGGAGTAAACAGCACAGTACAAAGAAAACAGAGAGAAGCTTGGGGAGCTAATGTGACTGTATGGCTTGGCTGGTTAGTATATTTGCAGTTGGCATGCCAGATACAGTAGCTAACCATTTAGCCCTCAGAAGAGTCACTACATCATAATGCCTTTGGAACCAAATATTCCGTGAAGACATGTGGATCAATTTGACTTTCTGGTGTGCTGGGGCCTTGTGAATTGCTTTTCACTGTTTTATACTGTTTTACTTTAATACCTTGATTTGTTTTTTTCTGGTATTGGTCAAATTAAGTAATTTAATACATCAATTGTGTTCTGATAAACTTGTAATGACTTTTTTTTTTAAATTGCTTTTGGCATTTTGTATAATAAACAAAATTCATCAAAAATAATGAATAGGCATACCATATGTACATACATACAAGGTTCAACTTGAGTGGTTTGTCAAGGACAATACAAATATATTTCGGCTTAAGTTCCTGATTACCACAATCTTCAATATTTTTATATTCCCAAAAAATTCAAATCAAGCAGCTGCAGGTAAATAGTTTTCTACTTTTGTAGGTTGAAAAAGTTTTCAAAATAGAATTCATCAAAAACAGAGAGGGATACCCACACCTCGATCCAACCTTTTCTTTCCCTCACATACACACTAACACACTTATACTCACCTTCTTCAGGACCTCTGGTGGCAGGAGAGTCTCAATGGGAAGCTCCCACCAACAGTCACTGCCCTTTTCTTTGAAGAGCTTGGCTATGTGGGACACTGTGTGTCTGCAGAGGCCAGGGACAGGAAGAATGTTTAGTGTATAGCATACTTGTATGTGTGTGTCTCTTTGTTTGTGTGAGACTTTGTGTTTGTCTGTAATCTCTCTAAAAGATCAAGTGTGTGTGTATTTGTGTGTGTCCATTGATGTGTACAAGCCTGTTTTTCTGCATGTGTGTTGTGTATCAGCTTACTTGTTGATGAGAGCCTCTCCAGTCTCTCTGTGGTAGAAGACGGGGATTGGGACGCCCCAGCTCCGCTGTCTGGAGATGCACCAGTACGTCCGTCTGTCCAGAGTGGCAAGAAGGCTACCCTTCGCTGACTCTGGCAAAACACATACCTTCTGCAGCGCCTCCTGGACAACCACACATACAGACTTTTTTATCTTTGGAAACAAACTGTAAATGTGAAGTGAGTACCTTCCTGTAAACATACATTGCACCACCTCCTGCAAAATTACAAAGCACGTTCTTTGCACCAGGAACAGACTTCTTTTTCTTACTGCTAACGGGAAATCAATGAAAACTAGTTTAACCATAATATGGCCATCCAGCTTACCTTGGCTTTGTCTTTGAGTGATGCTGTGTTGATGAACCACTGCTTACTGGGCCTGATGACAACAGGCTGCTTTGTCCTCCAATCATACGGGTAGCTGTGGACACAATGCTCCTCTTTCACCAGAGCCCCACACTCCTTCAGCATGGAAATCACTAACACAGACGATTCACAAATAAACTCATGAAAGAGGAAAAACTGATACAGGAAAGGCAATATGAAAAATATATGAAAAACACTACAAGCAGTCACACATCCACATGGGGTAAGGGAGAGTGTTATGTCGTCTTTTCACATATTTACACTGTACCTTTGTCAGTGCCTTCTCTCAACACAGAAAGATTCTGTAGCTCAGGGCCAGCTAGCTCAGTGAACTTGCCGTCCTCGTCCACCATACACTCCTGAGGTAGAAGCAAAACATAATTATACCAAACTATTCATAACCAAAACAAGCGCAAATTATCCACAGAGAACCTATTTATTTGGCATTGATTAACCTGACCCTAGCATCCTAACCAAACATCATATCATGTATTTTTTAAACATATGGCAAATAAACTTATAACATTCTCTCTTATATGAAATCAATTTAATCTCTAAAAGGTGAAATAAAAAAAATAAAAAAAACTTATGATAAAAAAGAAATGCAGCAAATCCTTACACTTGAAGAGTTGGAACAAAGAAATGTTTTGTTCCTTGTCAAAAAATAACTGAAACACTTAATTGAAAAAATTGTCGTTGACAGCTTTTCTATTGACCAACTAATCATTTCAGCACTAAATTTTATGGCCACCTGACCTGATAGAACGTACCACAGACAGTTTAAATTGTGAAGCCACACTGTAATCCTCCATGCCATGAGCTGGTGCTGTGTGGACCAATCCTGTTCCTTTTGCCATAGTCACATGATTGGCCGGCAAGAGCGGCACGTCCTTGTCAGGGATTGTGGGGTGTTTGCAGACCGAACCTTCAAGTTGGGAGCCTTGTAGGAAAAATACAGGGGAAATTTGCATGGTTATGTCTGTAACTGACAAAACACACCCTTAAGACTGTTGCTTGTCTGTATGTGTAAATGAGAGCATTACCTTTGAAGGTGGCTACACTCTCCAGCTCTGTGCCCAGAAGTGCTGCCAGGCTGGCTGTGCGGTCAGTTGCCACCAGGAGTAGCTGAGAGTTGTCCACCCTCTTCACCACTGAGTACCTGCATGGCACAAAACAAGAAGAGGATGCTGTTCTTCCACTGCAATTAAAGATTATGCTTTTATTTTGAATATTGGAAAGTGAGTCCACATTTTCTCAGTTCTTACTATTGCTCAATACAAATGTACTGTAGCAACAACCAGAGGAGCAAGAACCAATGTTGCAACGTCCTCTTTGGCACAGAAAAACAACCCAGGGTGGATGGGAAATGTGGTTTTGGTTTCAGGAAAACCCATCAATGCCACTGGTGTGAGGACATCAGTAAATGTAATGCAACTATTCTGATAATTGTTTAAATGTTTGAATCATTGTTAAGGAAAAATGCCAAAAAACTACAGCTTCTCAAATGTGAATATTTGCTGGTTTTCTTGGTCTTCTATGAAAATATTTTGGGTTTTGGACAAGACATTTTAGGAGGAACTGTGATGGATATTTTTCATTATTTTCTGATATTTTTTTGTGTAAGCAATTAATTGAGACAATAATTAGCAGATCAGTTGCAGCCCTACGGTGAACAGTGGAGTCTGACAAGTAAAGCTCAAACTGACAAAAAGGAGCTGAGGACAGCCAAAGGACATCAGTGTTTCCCTAAACCTGACAAAGTACAGCTTAGATTAATGAAAGTTGAGAGTTTCACAAACTGACTCTGAGATGTCCCAAAATGGCCAGTGTATAAATGTTATCTTTTAGTGCAAGCACTTACTGGGCATTGGGCATGTAGCATACAGCCTGGTTGGCAGGAATAGTCCAAGGCTGGGTGGTCCACACCAACACAGAGACACTTTCCAGACCTGCTGAGGCACACATGCACCCACACACAATTATTCCCACCAGGTCATAAATATAATATTTCAAAAAGCTCTGAATTACTGGTATGTGTGTGTATTTGTATTACCATTTTCTGAAGCTATCTTAGGTGGCAGTGTGATCAGGGGAAATGTGGCATAAATGGCTCTGCTCACATGTTCAGGGTTGTATTCCAACTCTGCCTCTGCTAAGGCCGTTCTAGAGAGGCAGAGACAGGATTAAAGCTTACATGAGGTTATTAAATGATGATATAGAATAGAAAAATTAAAATGTAATAAGCAACTAAGTACCTTGATGAAGGAGACCAGAAAATCGGCTTGTAGTCCTGGTAAATGAGCCCCTGAAGAAAAACACAGTGGAAAAAAATATTAAACTGTCTAAAGCAATACCGATAATATCCATTTCTACAGCCACTGAGAGGAAAAAGTCTATTTCTGTTCCATTTCTTTACGTACGACAGTAGTTCCCTGTCCGTTTTATATTGTTACGTAAATTACTTATGTTACTATTTAGGTTAATTAATATTGAGCATTTTAAATCTGGACATGAAGCTTGACAAAAAACATTGGCTGAATAGCACATAAATGTCCACCTTGCTGTGCATTTCCTGGAAGACTTTCAGCTGAGCAGCCTCATAGGCCCCATCATAAGTGTGGTAGCACTGGTCCCAGTCAGCCATCACCCCCCATCGCTGGAAAGCAGCCTTCTGACGAGCTATGGCCCCCTCTGCAAAATCCCGCGCTAGATGAGATAGAAACAAAACATTAGAGCAGCTGTAAATCTAATATTGCTCATGTACAAGCAACTATCTGTCCTTTTTAACCTTTCTGTCTGATCTGTAGTGGACTGAGATCACTGGTCTGAAGCTCTCTGAGAGCCTTCAGCTCGATGGGCAGGCCATGGCAGTCCCAACCAGGGATGTAGTGGACCTGTCGCCCCCTCAGCATCTCAAAGCGGTTACGGATGTCCTTTAAGATCTGTTTCAAACAAGATACAATGAACTGAATGATTACTCTGGCAGTGTTTGACCTCACAGTGCCACCAGAAAGCTTTTACTTTTACAACAGAAACTACATCATGCTGAAGTTTTCAGCAGCAGTCAAATTACAAATCAATGATTACTATCGGTTGTACCACATCAGTAGGAAATAACTGAGATTTGAAAAGAACACTTTAAATAAAACACCTTATTCAGTGCGTGTCCTACATGAGGATCTCCATTGGCATATGGGGGTCCATCATGGAGGCAGAACTCCTTCTTAGCCTTCCTCTCTCTCTGCCAGGAGTACAGTTCTGCAAATCCACACTCCTGCAATACACATAAGAGGAGAATTTTATATTTTTGGTATGACAAAAACCATCAGCATCATAACTAAGGAGCTGTCTGTAACGGTGCATAGTCATCTTTTTGTGTTATGAAAATATAAGTGCGCACACACACACACACACCTAGAGGGTGTGATAAGTCAGTTAAGTGACATTAGCTGTAGTCTGAAACCCCAGATTCATGTCTGATTCTCTTAAAAAAAAGGGGGGGGGGGTAATAACCTATTAACAAATGTTGTAGATATTAAAACAAGCATGGTAAAATTAATTTGACAGTTGTTGAGAGGACGGTCGTCAGCCTTTGTCCGTCGTCGTACCTGCTGGATCTCAAGTTCTCGTTCCAGCAGCTTCTGTCCGGTCAGTTTCATAGGGAACTCAGTCCGGGGAAGGAGCACTGTGTCTCGGTACAGTCCCTGAGCAGAACCTGTCTCTGAGGGCTGAGCACTGCCTTCTTCTGAACTGACACCATGACAGCGGCTGGAGCTGAAGGAGAGAGCACGGTGGAAGAGGCCGCCTCCCCGGTGTGACCTCCGTCCCCATCTAGCTAGCGTATGACTTACTGCCGAAACCCGGCACAGCAGCATGGAGAGGTGAGGTCGCTCTGTGACCACAAAACTGGTGAACCGCAAAAACTGAAAACTGTGAGGTTGTTTCTTTGACGATGTTATCGTGTCGCTGTGTTGCGCCCTTCTTGGAGTGCTCTGTTTATTCCGGAAGAAATAATAGGGCGGACAACTACGGAAACACAGTTGGGTCGTAATCCAATCAGTCGCATTTTTAACTACTGTTTAAGTGGTCACTTGAGGACGCTAATATTATTATGCTTCGAGGATATAGATATTGGTATGAAGTATACTGGTATGACTATTAATAGAGTAATACTCCTTCATGTTTTTTAAATAATGTAATCTGTGTTAGTTTTTAGTTCTTTTTCCTCCGAAATATCTTTTGATTATGTAATATTGTTTAAAAGAAACCCTGAACGACCTAATGTCAGAGCTTCACACTTCACGTTAATGTACCGCTACACACGAGTAGATGAGTGTAGCTTATGCAGATCATTATGTTGCTCTCGCTTACAATGACAATTACGGTGGGCAGACCCGTGCCAATTTTAAGGCGATTTTAATGATTCGTGTAACTCTAACTTAAAAGGCGAAGGGGAAAACTGGATTTTGTATATTAGAGTTGGTCACTCGCTCTTAACTTTCAATAAATTCAGCTATTTCCGACAGCACCTGAATGTAGCATGACACAGGCTACAGCAGGTGGCACTGGGTGGCTGACGATGTCACCGGGGTATAAAAGGCACGGCTACATCTCCTCTTCCATTCACCTATTCTCTAACCAGAAGGTCTGAGTAGAGCGGTGAGACCTGCCTTTTGTTCACTCTCGGCGCAAAGATGACTAAGTTGTGTATAGCATATCTTGGAGTTCTCCTGCTGGCTTTCCATCTCACATCTCAGGTTAGTCTATTCGATCATTTCGTTTTGTCTTGAACTTTTAAGGCGTTATTAACCTTCAGCTTTTTTCCGAAAAGGGGGAAAAAAACTGTTTTTGGTTTTTTTTTTTGTTTTTTTTTTTTCTCCCCTCCGGCTAACAATGTCTAATGTCACAGGTGGCCTTCATTTCAAATTAAAGGATGTCTTAGCTGTAAATTGGTGATCTGTATTTTAAAGAGCATCTCTGCACTCTACAAGCCAAAAACTTTACAATGCAGATTCAGTTGCCTGTAACTATGCGTTATTCAAGAGTTTTTAGTCTTATCTTAAACTTAAGCACACTAGATATATTAAGAACCTTTTTTTTTTTTTTTTTAAAGGATTGGAAATGGTTTGACCTGTGTACTGTTGAATGGTCATATTTGGCACTTGTCTGTGCACAATGTACGCATACGTAAGGAATCGCCCTTAAAGAGGAACTGGCATATCATGACTTCTCATTATACCTAATGTGGTAGGTTAAAGCTACTGGCCACAACTTCATTACCCGTAAAAACAGGAAATGATGTGATCTTGTGTTGCAGGTGGTCCGGGCGGAGGGCAGTACCCTCATGAACACGACTATGAGCAATACCGCCAAGACGACTGCCACCACAGTGAACGCGACGTCCAAATACAACGGTTCCGAGAGGACCGACGCCTTCACGCTGCTGCTCCCGCTGGCTCTGGCAGCCTCTCTCCTCTACGGTTGGTCCCAGTGACCGGACTGATGGCTCTCCGCACCCGACACCACCCCGAAGGCTAGGCTGGGGGCGCAACGTTATTCAAAGTTCTTTAAAATCCCTTCTCAAACATGTCTTGACGTTCAAATAGCGCGCACTGCCGTGGCCGGAGCGCTGTTATGCGCCCTGAACACCCCGTCTTCTCTGCGGGGCTCCTCGTGGACCACATGAAAATTCACCTTGTCCACGAAAACACTGGGTTGATGGGTGGGGTTGGGGGGGGGCGGGAACTAAAAGATGTGCTTGCACAACATCCTTTGCAAATGCAGAACTAGTTCAAAGAGGAAACATTTTAACAATCCCATGAATACAGGATGTATGATTTGGCTACTTGATACAGGCTTCTGGCTTAAGTTTAAACAGTTTAAAATTTTGTATTACAAATTCTGGAATGTGATTAATGTAAACATGATTGTACTACTTGATCTTGACTTTTGTAAGTTCAATAAAGCTTTAATTGTAAGTGACAAGATGGACTTTTTTTTTTTTTTTTTTTTTTTTTAAATTAGATAAGCCCATGTTATGTTTGGATATAGTTAAACTTCTGCGTTTATTTAAAAAAAAAAAAAAAAAAGCAGGGTCACTCAGCAAGAGCCTCCTTTGTTGGGGGGGCTTATTCTTCCCTCCTCATTCACCTGGTGCTGTGTTTCCATCAAAGGGCCTCTCAGTGAAAGACTGACTGCTGGAATTCACCTGTAGTTTCTCCATTCTTGAGCTCAGTGGGAAGGACATGCTGGTCACATGACAAAGACTTAATTGTCCAGCTCTTATCTACTCCAACGGTACACTTGGATCAGGACCTTTCCTCAACAATCCTGCCTCTCATCCCGCTGTCTCCCTCTTCATCAGGTACCTCAGCTTTGTTTTTGTTTTTTGGATATGTATATCCATTTCTAAACTCCTATACTACATTAGTTAAAGCTAGAGGCCTTACAGTGCACACGTCACATTCCTGCAGCATTGCAATGAAACTTTAATGCCACTGTAGTGTGGTCACAAGAGACAAGGTCTCCTTTAGTTGACTGCCAGAGTGTGACCACTTACAGCCCTCCTCCTCCTTTCTAGCCACTCCACCCATCTCCCCCTGTCAACCTGAAATGTAAGGAGAACCCAAGTTTGGGTTTAGGTGTTTGTTTGCTGTTGGTGGGGGGGGGTCAAGGAAAGGTGAAGGACACTCCAGAGCTTTCATCACTGAGCCTTGCAGCCCCTTCACCCTGCTCTTAGTCTTGCTCTTTTCCAAGTGGGAATCTGCATTTCAAAACAGCTGAAACAATGTTTCAGTCTCTAAGTGCTTCATTGCCACCCCCTAAATAACACTGCCTTTTAACATTACTACCATCTTCCCTCAATGCTTATGCTTTCAGAACCAGTTTTATCCCTTAACATTCATTCCAGTCTCTATGGAGTTTAAAGCAACAGGCCAGAGTTTGTTGCTCATCAATCATTGAAAGACTTATTTGCTGGAAATAAATTGACATTTGCTGTGGTTTCCCAGCATGATGCTTATATTACTTTTACTTTTTTTTTTTTTTTTTTTTTAACAGAAAGCTATGGTACCTGGAAAAATAGTTTGGTGATCCCCTGGCAATTTGTTTAGCATCAGCAGGTCAAATTTGTAAATGGATTGCACTTATATAGCACTTTTACAGCCCTCTTGACCACTCAAAGCGCTTTACACTACTGCCACATTCACCCATTCACACACCCATCCATACAGCGCTCTTTTCTGAACGTGCTGCACGTTCCAGACACTCACACAAACACACACTTACACACCAATGATACATTGGGGGCAATTTGGGGTTCAGTATCTTGCCCAAGGACACTTTGACATGCGGACTGGAGGAGTCGGGGATCGAACTGACCTTCTGGTTAGTGGACAGCCCGCTCTACCTCCTGAGCCACAGCCGTCATACCTTATCCTGAGAAATATCCAATCTACTGGAGGAATTGGCATGAAATTTTGCATAAACATTCATGGTTTCACAATGAATTCCAATAATGTAAGTGATCTCTTGACTTTTCCTCTGCCAGCAGGAGGTTCACAGTTTTGGATTTGAGTGAAATGTCTCTACAACTGTTGGATGGATTGCCATGAAATTTGACACATTCATGACACCCCCAGGGGGAATTGTGATAACATTGATGATCCCTTAACTGTTCTAGTACCATCAGGTCAAAATTTCAATTTCTCCATTACTTTGAGTTTATGACCAAATACCTGATAAACATGACATTTCCATCAACTTCTACTGTACTTTGTGTTTAGTTCTAATAATCAAATGTTAGCATGCTAACACACACAAGATGGTGAACACAGTAAACATTATACTAAACATCAGCATCAGTTTTGCTAAACATCAGCATGTTAGCATTGTCATGTTGAGCATGTTAGCCTGATGAAGTTAGCGTTTAACTCAGAGCCTGTTGTGCCTAAATACAGTCTCACAGCACCGTTAGCATGACTGTAGACTCAGTTTTATAGTTTAGGCTAAGATGTCCTCAACTAAAATTCACAAATTCCTTTCTCTGCAGTATTCATTTACCTCTTTTTTAATGTATAAATTTGTTATGAACAATACTTCTTTCCTCGCATGTATCTCATAGTCTGTTGGTGATGGACAGGTAAGCAACCACCTGTTAGAGACAGAAACAGACAGGGAGACAAAGAAAAATAAAAGTACATCAGCTTGAAGATCCACTACAATCACTCAAAGTAACATTCAATGCTATTTGGCCCTGTAAAGAAAACAGCAAGTAGGATGTGCTCTGGACATTGTCAGTGACACAGTGGCTCAAACTGGGTGACAAAAACTCGACCACTGGTGGACACAGACAAACCTGGCAGCCCAGAGAAAACAGACTGTCAATTCCGTCAACAAGAGGAAGAGGAAGAGAGGGGACCATTTACGGCTACTCTTCAGCCTATATAAGAACATAAGAACGAATTTCATTGTCAAAATAAAAGAAAGATACCAAGAAAATGCCATATTCTCAGACTTCTCAGACAAATGTCCATATTTACTTTGGAAAAAAAAATAACATCACAGTGGAAGCAGCATGTCACAGCCTGAGGGTACAAACTGTACAGAGCTCCTTCAAAAACTCACTCCATTAAAAACAATTAGTTCTAAATTTTTTCTTGCATCATACCATGGCCATACCAACAAAGCAAATTTTAATTTAAAAGGAGAGACAGAGACAGACTGAGTAATGTAATGTTGATTCATTAATTTAAAACAACTGATGTACCACAGATTCAGACCAACAACCTGTGTGGAAAAGAAATCAGTGAGATTATACAACCATCCACTCAACTGCTGAATGTGTGTTTGTGAAAAAGGAGGGAGAGAGAGAGAGATCTAATCTTGAAGCCTGCTGTGAGATTAGTGAGTGAAATGAAAGAGGAAGCAACTCCATGTTGGCTGTCATTTGTTTTTAAGATACATTGCTCTCCATTGCAACTGAGTGTATGCACTGCTGGAAAGGTTAAATCACAGTGGCTTCAATATGACAAGTTTTATGACTTTAAAGGAGCGTATTGATGCTGAATGCAGATGCATTGCCCTATCAGTCAGGAAGGGGATGTAGAGAGGATGTACAGCAACATGAACGCCACCATAATCATATTCATACAGAGGTTGTATAACCTTATTATCCATGCTATTATAAAGCTCCCCTCACTTATTAAGTTTATTATACTGACATGAGCTATCATGTCATGCATCATCACTTCAAGGAAGTTCAGATGTGCGCTATCACCACATCCTGTACAAATGCGGAACTTGGGATGTAGTTCAAAGAGAATAAACATTTAACAGTTCTCATGAACACAGGGTGTATCATTTTTAACTGATCTCAACAAGGTAACGATAAAAACTGAGCTTACTTATCACTCAAAAGTGGAAGGAAGGCCTTTTGATTCACTTGTGCTATTTTCCTGAGTTGATACCATTTCAGTGCCTTAACACAAAGACACTTCATTAGGATGCACAGTATGCCATGAGGCTCAGTCATGTGATATTTCAGATCCAGCACAGTGTTGTTAACCACGAGACCCCTGATCTCTCTGCTCTCTCTCAGCCAGTTACCTTAGGTAAGCACAAAGACTGGAAATGGAGGCACCAGCTAGCCTGGCTCTGACTAAAGGTAACAATACCCACTGAAATTCAGCACCTCTAAAGTTCACTAACTAATACAGTATATCAAATTTGTTTAATCCATACCAAAACTGAAGTGTAAAAACAAGTTGCTGCAGTGCCAGGCAACCAGTTTACTCCAGTTTCCAGTCTAAGCTAAGCTAACTGCCTGCTGACTACCAGCTATAGTTTCATAATTACCATACAGACATGAGAGTGGTATTGATCTTATTCGATCTATCACAAACTATTATTTTCTATTAGTAACTGTTATGTAAAATCTAATGCTACATAAGTAAAAGTATAAATATCACATTTGAACGCTTCTCAGTTAAATGTTTAAGTCCTGCGTTTACATTTTACTTCAAGTGTTTGCAAAAAAAGTCCACAAATATAACATTTTCAAAATGTTTTTCTTTTTGCGTTGTAGTTAGGATAACCAGCAAACATGTTTAACCTGTATTTGAGCAGGACAAAATCCTTTTCTGATCACAGCATATGAGATAGATTTTAGTGTTTTAGGTGGTGCAGCTTCTCACTGTTGGTTTGTTTAATTTGACTAAAGTTATGCATTAAATATTATGAGCTCTTTTTAACCTGTGGTTTGTATCTAAAAGCCTCATGCATTCTATAATAAAATCATCAGTTACGCATAAATGCTATGGAGTAAGAAATAGCTGCAGAATTTCCCTCTGAAATATGGTTGAGTGATATAATGACTTACAAAGAGGATGTACTCATATAATAATACTTCAAATTTACAGAACAGTAAATTTGCTTTACACCCCTTGAAACTACAACCAAGACCTCTAGAAAGTAAAACCAAAACTGAATTAGACATAATAAAACTACATCATAAGGAAAAACATTGTGATTTTACTGGATAGAAGTGAATGGGCAGTCTTTGTACAGTTTGTTTTGCTACAAAAATAAATGTTCTTAAAGTTATAGTATTTAAGTTTTTGTCTAGATAAATCAAACTCACACACCAGTAGTTGATGCTCGAAGAATCTTCAAACTAGGCCACTATCATCTTACCTGAAGTAAAAAAAATAATATCTGAGGATTGGGCTGACAATGGAGAAGAAGCAGAAAACTTTTGACAGAGCCAAAAATGACAGTTGATATCACTAACTGAAACTGATCAAATTAAATTTGTTGACTTGTCTTTGCCCAATAAACTCCGTGAGAAAAACAGATGGAACTGATGGAAATTTGCATACAGTGAGGGCTTGTATAATCAAAATTGGCCAAAGCACAAGTTATATTCTTGAATACTTGACAGGACAGACTTTACTTTATAAAGTAAAATAAGATTTTTTAAAAATGCTTATGTTTTCTGAATTCTGTATATTCTGTATTCTGAATCTTCCTCCTGTAAAATCAGCTGAGATTTCACATAAAAAGGAGCCAAGTTGCACACTGTAACTTTTCAGTCTGCCAGTTTCATTTTTTATCATATTCATAAAAGCCTAAGCAATATTTAAAGTGTATGTAGGACCATAGTTGTAAATGAATACTATTTGCCTAATAAATGAGACACATGAAGGGGTATTGGCCTATTACATAAACAAGCTTTGTATAGTTATATGCTACTGCTATTACCTCTCTTTTGTTAAAAAGAAAGGATACAATAATTCCATGCAAGCATCCATCCTGCGGGTTGTTCACTATCAGTAGACATACACTCAGTTGTCATTTTATTAGATACACCTAGCTAAAATTATTGCAGTCTAATACAGCAGTCCTGCAATAAATCCTACCTTCATGAAGGCTATAATGTTCAGTTTTTATTGAAATTGTTTTAAGGAAGTGTTGATTCTTGGTGCCGTTAAATTGTTTTGCATCATACAGAGGTGTTTCTGTTATTTAACCAACCCTCATTGATATAAATGGGGTACAAAATAATAGAAACACCTGAACTCCCAACTGACTATATTTAATGTTTTGTAGTCCAGTGTGAAAAGAAAGCTTAAGAATATGACGGAAAAACCAGTGTCTACAACTGTCAAGCGGAAATTATAGGCAAACAATGTCTTATCGGGACCCTGCTACCATGTAGGAGTAGCAGAATTATGTGTGTGGAGAAGACATGGCTTATGTGAGATTTCATTGCACATCCTCTCTGTCAGCCGCGAGCAAGAACAACATTTGCATAATGATCAAATGAAAAAGCTGGACAGGTGGGAGGGAAGGAGTGAGGATAAAAGAGGGAAGAAGGGGTACCACGCAAATCCACACAACGAGAAGAGAATGTCAAAGGAAACAATAGCCCCACATGGGCTCTCTGCATTCTGCTATGTGTTTGTGTATATGAGATATTGAAAACAACAAAGGTAGCTCAGTAGAAGTAACTCATCACTCTACATTTCAGTGACCACATCAGTTTTCACATATTTCCTTTTCATATACCCATGTTACAGACTGATTAGAAGCCATTTTGTAACTTTTTTTCATGTAATCATCTAAAATGATGCTGACTAGTGCTAGGATTTTCTCTGTCATGGAAGAACAGGTGCTTTTGCAAAATTTACATTATAAGGATCCTCAAATGTCCATAAATGTCACTATTGCACATTACTAAACCAGCCAGTTTAGACTTTGATAATAGCCTTTCACTGTTTATATGACATAAGTCTTGTTTTAATGAATAGTTCAACATTTTTGGAGCAAGCTAAGTGATTAGCCTAGGAAGCAGGGGGAAACAGCTAGCCGGCCTTTGTCTTATAATATTTTTTTAAAATTTAAAAATTATTTGAAATATGCAAAAAAATGTGTTTTTCCCAAAATGTCAAATTATTTTTTAAAGATGAAGCTCTTAATTACTAATGTACTCATAGAAAGAAGGGCACAAGCTCTGGCTAGCCTCTTAATCCTATTCTTAATTGTCTTAATGAGGACTGCTTTGATAGAGGCTGGATGCAGAGATACTTTAAAAGCAAAAGCAAATTATTACTATTATTATTTTTTTTTTACATCAAATGTTATTTTTCTTCATTCTAGAACAACCAGCTTTACTCTTTCTTGTTTCAATACATAGACAATAATTTGTAAAAGATTTTTGAAAAAAAAATTATTTATATTGGAAATAAGATGAAAACTTCAGAGTTTTTAAAACTTCTTTCATGAAAACAAGGTTTTAGGGACACACTTGTAGACAAAAATGATTTTATTCAGTGCACACTATAAAGTAGTGTTGCCGACTCTGAGCTGAGCTTACCTACTTTCTTTACCAAAAATAATGGAGTCGTTAAAATGATGTGAAATAAGAAAATTATGTCAACATTTTTCTAGGAAACAGTAGGAATTATTACTGTTGCTTTTGTTGTACCCAGTATAATGAAATACAACGTATTGATGCATAGATACTGATACTAAATATTAAAAAACAGGAAGTAGTACAATGCATGCCTCGCAACAGGAGTGAACAGGGAAATTAGATAATTATATTAATTTGTCAGTTATTCATGGGAAGATTTGCAAGTTACGGTAACTTGTTAACTAGCCACCATTTATTACATGTTAACTATTCTGAAGATCCATGTTTTTGCGCAGACTCCATTGATACACAACAAAGGCGCAACAAAGAAAACAAAAAGGCAGGGCATTCATGTAAATGTATATAAAAAATAATATAGTATAAAAAATGATATACACACATGCATTTTTGAAAACTCTGTTGAATTACACAGTCAGGATTAATCAAGCAAGAACCAAGTATAGATTCCCTCCTGCCAGGAAATTGGTCAGG
This sequence comes from Xiphias gladius, assembly GCF_016859285.1. Classification (NCBI taxonomy): domain Eukaryota; kingdom Metazoa; phylum Chordata; class Actinopteri; order Istiophoriformes; family Xiphiidae; genus Xiphias; species Xiphias gladius. Next base: position 4,963,068 of record NC_053409.1, on the reverse strand, counting down.
TTGTTAAACTGGAGTCAACTGAGAGTAGGTTATTGCCTTCAAAATCTGTTCTTCTGTTCCCCTTGACTCCTGTTTCCAGCTTCAGCTCACTGTTCCCAGGACATTTCTCCCCTTATCTCCCCAGACCTGTCATTCTTCATCAACTCACCCAATGTCCTCAGTCTTTCCTCCCAGTTCCCATTTACCTGTCTGCACTGTCCATGTACTCACCTGTTCCACATCTTTAATCACCTGAGCTTCCCTCCTCACTCACGCTTGAACCCAGTTCCCTCATTACCCTACCCAATATATTTACCAGCCATTTTCACCAGCTCCTAGTCAGATCATCTGTTCATGAGTCTGCTCATGGTCCTGTGCTTATTCCAGTTACCAGTGTGTTTTTCCTGTACCTCAGCCCACCTGTCTAACTGTAAGCCTATTTTTGCCTTATTTAAATTATCTTCACTGAATCTGCCTTGTGAATCTGCATTTAGGTCCTTTCCGTTTCCTTGGCTTCAGCCGTAACAACTGCGAGCTAAGTTTAGGCCAGTTTCGAGAACTGTAATTGGCTGACTGGATTGATTTTTTTTTTTTTTTTTTTTGGCTTGAGTTCATTCCAACACTAATATGGAGAGTCTTAGCATTTCAGGGAAAGTATCTGCTTGAGCATAAATGGTTTTAAGAGTCTGCTGGTATTTGGTCTTGCAAAGTTATGCAACCCAGCTTGATGGAAATTGACCAATGTGTCTTTCTTCACAGGCATACACTTGCAGAACAAATAATCTTTTAATGGTTTAATAACTTTCACAATGTCTGCACAATTTGTCAACCTGTGGAGAGAAATTTGAGGGCTAGCCTTGTGGCACAGACAATGTCAAACAGTGTGTGTGTGTGTCTTAGCATGTGAGATTACCTCTTTTACTACTCTATTCTGGAAATTTCATGAAACAAGGTGAATCTGGCAGAGGACAAATGTTAAGTACAATAATTTATTAACAAGCATAGGAAACTGTATAATTATTTCAGCCATCAAAGATCCAGCTAAGACATGGTTTGGAAATCTACTAGGATTTTACTTTTGTGAGCATTTAATATAAAACAAGCTTGCTCCTCTGAGAGACTGTTTAGACAGTGGTGCTTGAAGCTGAATGTTAATGTCAACATGCTGACGTTTAGCAGGTATAATGTTAATTTAGTGTTAGCATGCTAACATTTATTAATTGGCACTAAACGGAGTACAGCTGAGGCTAATGGGAATGTTATTAGTTTGTAGGTATTTAGTCATGAACTAAAGTATTGGAAAAATAAAAATTAACCTGTTGATGGTGGTAGATGAAAAACGGAACATGAATATGTTACCAAATTTTATGGCTTTTCATCCAGTACTTGTCGACATTTCACCATGAATCAAAAACTTCAACCTCATGGTAGTGCTACAGGAAAAGTCAGATCACCAAAGTCTCTAGGATTCATCCTCTGGGGATCACGATGTTCAAAATATCAATCTAAACAGTTCATGCATGGACACGTGTAATAAATATTGCCCTGTCAAAGTAAATCACCCAACTTTCATTTATTTAATAGCAATTAGTAGCACCTTCAGACAACAAATACAGCAGCATTTGACAGGTTAAACACAATGTCCCTCTACTTAAAGTTTGATCCATGTTGTACAATAGTGAGGTTTTCAGATACTGTAATTTTATTCCATCAAGGAAACTTCAAGCTACTGTAGCATGTGACAGATGGAAATTACCCAACTGAAAACACCCTAAAGCATCTTAGAAGCAAAGAATGTCCACAATGGTTAAAGTTTAAGTCCATTATGTGTGCCTGTAAATAGTGACTTTGTCAACAGTTTGTTCCTTGTATCCACAGTTCTCTTCATACAGCTGATATCTGCTACCTTTTGGTCATTCTGTTTTCGCTGAAGTCTCCATAGTCACTTATGGAGGGAAACCCAACCCTCTGCTCAATCCATTGGGCAACACTGAGCAACTTCTTCTCTTGGACAGCAGGACCTATGAGTTGTAAGCCGATGGGAAGGCCTCGTCTTGATAATGCAGTTGGCACTGAAACAGCAGGGAGACCTGGGGTGAAAGAGTTGAAGAAGATTAATGGAAAACAAATTATAAGGATCTTAAGGTTAGATGTTAGTTTGGAGAGTGATAAAAGGAGGGAAAAGGTTTAACTGAATGTAAAAACTCCTTTAAGTCTCTGTGCTGAAATTATTATGAGGTTGAAGGCTATGGTATTTGTCTTCAGACATTAAAGTAAAAAGAACTGCTTTTACTCACATACTAATTTCCCTTTATAATTTCATTATAAAAATTATGATGCAATGTGCCTTTGTTTCAGGATGAGATATAAGAAGCATTAACTACACTGAAGTCACTTTCGGTGAAAGGTTTTGACTTATAGGTGCATAATGCACAAGTTCATGAATCCTCCTACACTTCCTGTACATGCATGAATGCCACAAGTTCTGCCTGAAGGCCTCCATTTTTATATCTGTACCTGCCATGTTGACAGGCTGGGTGAAGATGTCTTCCTGCGCACTGCGTGTTCGGTTGTCTTCCTGTGTGAAGTCGGAGTAATGGGCTGCATCAGTCAGAGTGGTGGGTGTCAGCAGCACATCAACACCTGAGCTGAACACATGCTTGAAATCGTCCGTTATCAGCCGGCGGACTTTCTGGGCCTTCACAAAATAATGCTGGTAGTTCCTGGTAAAATGATGGTGATAATGTCAATCAGTTAATCCTGGCCGTTTTGGAAATACTAAAACTCCAACAGACAATTTTATTCTTTTAAATTTAAAGGAAGACAACTTAACTAACCAAAAGTACTCTGTAGAGTAGAGTCTGATAATAGAGATCTGAGAGTAGAGAACAGGTCAAAGTGATAAAGTGACATGCTGTTAGCTATAAACTGGTATGAAGTCGGGGGAACTGATACATACAATGGTGTGAGAAGGTTCAGTTTGTTGTCTTACTGTTTAAGCAAGAAATAGTTCCCAGACAGTATCCTCCCTCTCACTACGTCGTTGAAACCCTCATGTCGGGTTGAAGCATACATGGCCTCTGTTGAGCTGTTCACCTCACTACGGTGGCCTGACAGAAATGAATAACATTACTTTTATCACCATCTTGTGACATGTTGGCAACACATATGATTATGTATAATCTGATTTGTGATGTGGCATCCACTGTAAAACGCTCTATTTAACAGAGTGGTTAATACCATATTCAAGGCCGTCAAAACGGGCCATATTAGACGCCACTTCCGCATGGCACAGGACGTGGTAGCACACAATGGAGTATTGGGTGTGGGGGAGGGATACTTGCTCCACCCTCGCCCCTGCTCTCTCAAACATGTCAGCAACGCGACTCCACTGAGCTAAAGTCTCCTCAGACAGCCCTGGGGCGTGGTACTCCTGACATACATTGTACAACAGGAAAGACAATGAGCTCTAGAAAATTTATGTATTTGCGTAAAGATATTTAAAAAAAAAAAAAAAGTCTGAGTCATCTTTAAATGTTACATATACAGTAATGTACTATACAAGGAATTTGTAATTTTGTACTGCTAAGATACACAGACTTCAAGTACAGTAAATTATATCATCTTTACCAGTGAAAACGATCAGTGGAAAAAGAAAAAACATATAAAGCTTAGAAATATAAAGCATACAAAATGGATATCATACTATTGACAGTTCTTTTCCAGTTAAAATGAATACTGTTTAAGATAAGTTTTCCACAATTTAAATATATTTGTTTCTTTTTCATGTGGATGTGGACATCTTCAAATCTTTATGTATATCCAAGTCTGTTCTAAATCATAGTCTTTTACTACACTTTTCTTTCTGATGGCAGGATGTTTTCAGTTCCCTCCAAAGTGTTTAATATTTAGCACAAAACTTAAGTTGCTAACATCTTACATTTAAATTCATATTTAACACTTTGCAACTGTCAGATGGAAAATACACTCAAACTGCTCAGGGTCTTTGACTATTTACAGTTAATGTGTAAAGAAAATATGGTGTCAGTGATGCTGAGATAATACAGACAAGAGGTAATGACTTTAATACAGAGCTAAACTCACCTTAGGGATGCCTATAGAGATGTTCTTGACATCAAAGTTTTCAGGTAGGTCTGTCAGGGTTGAAGGGGCAGGAATTGTTGTTGAGTCTTTAATATCAAGGTCTTGGAGGATACCTGTGTAACAGTTCAGCAAAATCCCAGGTAAGATCCACTATTTGAGGGAGTTATGTCAAATGTACAGCAATATGGAACAGCTATACTGATTCATTTACAATGTTTCATATTCTTACCATTACATGGACAGATTTAAAGGTGCCCCTATGGAAATTTCTTGTATGAAAACAAAAGCTTGTATAATATGTTAACTGTCAGTTTTTCTCATGAAAATGCACTGTATGTATCCTTGAGGTCTAACAAACGAATTGAATGCATTTTCTTCCTCATGAAAATTTGGAAAGTCAATTTTTTAATAAATATTTTTTAATATTTTAGATTGTGAATTGACTACATTCATGTTTGCTTGTCTTTGTAGCTATGACTGTTGGTGCGTTACTGGCGTCAACTGTTGATCACTGGAATAGTGCCAAACCAATGGCATGATGTGAATGGTGCCACCAGTGTGCTTTTTACAAACGAGATGATAACTCACCTGTCAAAACATTGTTCCATAGTGCTACTGGTGGCCAAAACTCCACAGTGTACCTTTTAATGTCAGTATTCCTTGTGGTATTTGGGCAAGCATACATGTAATAAACAAACATGTAAAACATAGCAAAAAAGAGATGCGACAAATGTCTCTTAACAAATTGGAACCCTTATGTAATGACTGCTGGGTATGGAAATATTGTTAAATTAGACCTACTACTTTTTTAATTAGTCCCACCACAAATTCTGAGGAGCCAACAATTAATTTCTGATGTACTTGACCCTCAACAATAAACTAACATTTACTGTGAATTAATTGGTATCTATATATTGACTGGCAAGCACTTTGGAACACTGGAATCAATGATTTTGATTAATCTAAACTGGTCAGTGATATGCATCATAAAGTCTACAGTTTTATCCTTTATTTAACCAGATAAGTCATATTGATTTCAAAGCCCTCTTTTAGAAAGAAAGAGCTGGAAATGTAGAATGCCCATACTCATAAAGAGCAAAAAAAGGTTTTAAGTAAGCCCAGATGATGTTCAACTATCAATGTAGGACAGTAGCCTAGTTTGCCTACATCCATGCAATGACCGGTCATCAAAAGTTTCCTACCTAAGACGATGGCTACATCACTGACACTGCGGGTCATAATGCCGGGGACGTCCATGGAGTTGACCAGAGGGATGAGACCATATCTGGACAGCAGACCGTAGGTCGGCTTCAGGGCCACAATACCACACAGTGCTCCTGGGTTACGAGTAGAACCACCTGTGTCTGAACCCAAAGCCCTGCCAAGCAATTACCAAAACAGTACATTTGTAAATAGCATTTTAAACTAAATATTTCTGTATTTTTTTGTAGCAGTTTTCCTGAACCAGTGAACATGAATGTGTTCCCTCACAGGTAGCTGGTGAGTGAGGCCACAGCTGCTGCACTTCCTCCTGAACTTCCTCCAGCGATGACCCAGTCAGAGTCTGGTGCTGCCCCTGTCTGCTCTCTGTAGGGAGCAGCATAGCTCCAGGGGTTCCTTACTGGACCGAAAGCCCCATCAGTACTTCCTGCACTTTGTGACAAATACATAAAAAATAAAAATCAATAAATCAATAAATAAAGACAATGATAACCAAAAATCTAAAACATGTACTCTGCATCTCTTCCTGTAGGAACCAGCTGTAACAGCTTTATCAAGCAATTTTGAAAATATACTGGGATTTGTAACTAGCTGTTAGTAAAACACGTGCTCTGTACTATTACTATTCTAATACTGATAACTATGGCCTTACCCCATAGCAAACTCATCCATGTTCGTCTTCCCGACCAGAACAGCCCCTTGGTCCATGAGCTTCTGGACCACTGTAGCATTGTATGGTGGAGTGTAGTCTATAGCAAAAATAGTGGCAGGTTATCATTACTGGATTAACATAAACTGGAAAATATGAGACACAGTAACTACTACTAAGGTGAAGACAGACCTCTGAGCATCTTGGAAGCACATGTGGTCTTGATATTCTCTGTGCAGAAGTTATCCTTGACAGCAAAGGGGATTCCATCCAGAGGACCTCTGGGGGCACCTGATGGGAGAGAAAGTCACACAGTAACACAACTCCACACAGAACAGATGCAAATAAACACTCGTGAACACACCTTGCAGCAGTCTGGTTTCTGCTTCTTGAGCCTGCTTCAGTGCCAACTCCTCTGTCACAGTGATGTAAGCGTTAAGATGTTGAGTTTTCTTGATGTGGTTCAGACACGTCCTACAAAGCTCTGTTGGGGAGATCTTTCCCTCCCTGAGTGCCAAAGACACCTGGGGAACAATGATGAAACACCAACAGTGTGGCCTTTTTCAAAGGAGACATTTTGACGAGTCGAGACGCACAGGTGGTAATAATAATATTAACAATTAACATTATTTTTATTATTTTTATTATTTACACCAGTGCATTTCATATTGTAATATGTCAAAATGTCTTATGTGAAAAAGGCATATTACTGTGCTTAAGTACTTGTCTGAGGTACTTCTGCTTTACTTGAGTATTTACATTTAATGCAACTTTGTACTTCTACTCCACTAAATTTCATTGGAAAAAGTTGAAAAAAAGTTGTTGTCACCCTCCTTGACAACAATGAAATGCAGCTTATATGTTGAGACATCAGTCATATTCCAATAATATGTTAATGATACATATAACACTTTGAATAGGGTCATTCTGCATCTTCAGTATAAATTTAGTATTTTTAAACTGTCTTATTGCTACTTTTACTCAGGTAAAAGATCTTTATACTTCTTTCACCACAATTAAACCCGTTTTAAATTGTGTCATTGTTTTGTGTCTGAAGCACAGACATGTGTTTTTTACTGTTAAAAGCACAGGAAAATATTTCATATACAACTTTATAAAGTAAGATAGTTAAGCAGTTCAGTGTCTGTCTTGGTTAGCTATGTTATCTACTACATGCATAAATGTATGTAACATAATTTCTATAAAAAAGCAGTACGTCTTAACTGTTGCTTGACAATATAGTTTAGCTATTGCCGACTAGGGAGCAATTCTGTAACCTAAGCTGGTTATGAAACGAAAGCACAAACGTCCAATGTTTTAGCTAAAAAACAATACAAACGACACATGACAAACAAGGAGAACTACGGTCAGAGAACAAGTAAACACTTGTACTAACCTCCCTTATTGTCAGGCTTAGCATGTTGACAGTATTTCTGTGACAACCTTTCAAATTAACAACAACCTTTGCATAGTGTGCAGCGGTAGCAAGCTGCCATGTTGGTTTCGATAATCAACGTCTAACAGCGCTTCCCGTGATTGGACAGCCGTTGAGGAAACCGCGCTCTGATTGGTCGAGGCGCTGAACGCTGACCAAGACGCCGGCCGAGGAAGAGGCATGTTACGGAAGAGGACGTTGTTTTGAAATTATTATAGCCTTTAAAATTATTCCATCTATCTTAACGACTATGAAGACATGTTTATATGAGAAGAAAATGTTTATAGTCAGAAGTTAGTGTCGGCTTATAACAAACTTTAATGAGTGGTTTACTGTAATTTAGCGTACTAACTGCATAGTTTAAATTGTCCTTTCTGAAACAGGGACTAAATGCATTGCTAATTTACAGTCGCACACATTTAATTGACAATTTCTACACTTTCAAGAGTTTAAAGATGGCTTCTGTTAGACATTTAGTGTACAGTGGGTGTTTGTTTCATCTCAGAAAATCACCAAGTATGAACACTTCAGTTTCCAGGCGTGGCAGCCAGACAAGACTGTTCAGTACCTCCAGCAGATGCAAAACTATTATGCCAGCCTGGGTTATTGATAAATATGGACGCAATGATGTTTTACGTTTCACTAAAAATGCCAGTTTCCCCATCATCAGCTACCCCAATGAGGTTATTGTCAAAGTGTTTGCAGCAGGACTAAACCCACTTGATATCAGCATGAGAGGTGAGTAACAAGCCTATGTGCATATTTAAAGTGGCATTAGATGTGAAACTACAGGCTGAGGTTAGTGACTATAATGGCAATACATCAAAGAAATAGGTCCAAATATGACATGTGACTGTTTATCCACGCTTAGAAAATAAAATGCAGTTAGACTGAAGTTGGAAATAATTATTTTCCTTTTTGTGAGAAAAACATACACAGTCAGGATACAGAGTCAGGCTGCTAGACTGATGTTTCCTGTGGACTGATGTTTATTTTAAATTAATGATATAATTTATCATCCTCCCCCACACAGCCAATGCTTGTTATACAAGTCTTTGATCTTCAAGGAGGTAGTGGGTTATTGTGGGGGAGGATAGTAAGGGGCAACAGCAGGTTTTTGAGGTCGCTTAATGGAAATGCAAGTTTCACGAGTTGGATTGCCCTTTGACTGTTGCATATGGCAGGGCGCTATTTTGTCCCTGCCTTATATGCATGTTTGTCGTTATAAAGGGGTGCTTAACATGAATATGACAACATAAATCTTATCTTATCTTATCCTAATTAATCTTCTGTATCTTCTACCGTCTAAAAGTTACGAGGTTAACTTACAGACCCTGTTTTGTTAAATCAATACAGTGACTTCCAGGTAGTTCTAATAAATTTCACTTGAAACATTGTCCAAACAACACCTTGGGCTTTAGCAAGTATGGATGGGTATGTTTTACCATTATCCAAGATGATATAGATAAAACGAGTAACCGATTAATTGAAAAAATAATTGGCAGATCAATCAACTATGAAAATAATTATTAATTTATCATTACTTGCAGCCCTGTTATGGTATCTTAAGTTGACTCCACATTTGTGTTACTGTTACTTGGTCTTGTTGTAGAATTTGACACCACTAGTCTATCCAGCAGCCCCCAAAAGTACAAGCATTTTTCATGTTGTGTTTTTGCTACCGGAAAATATCTTCTGTGACTTTTTACTATTTTCTTATCTTTTACTGTACTGCAATTATAAGCTTTGGCTATAATCAGAAACTCCCTGTCAGGTGGCTATGGTGCAGCTACACTGTCTATGAAGAGAGACCCTCTGAATATCAAACAGTCAGGCAGCGAGTTCCCTCTCATCCTGGGAAGGGACGTGTCTGGGGTCATCATGGAGTGTGGCTTGGATGTGAAGTACTTCAGTGAAAGGGATGAGGTAAATGAAGCAAACAGTAGACAAGAGAGATGTATGCGCACTCAGTAAGTAGCCACTTCATTTTACATACAGGAAGCCTCATATTTATGGAAACTGCTTGTTCCTGCACAGTGTTTCATGTATGAATAAAGTATGAGTGTAAAGTATGTGCCATACACAAAAACATCTATTTGCAGTAACATTGAAAATATCTTGCCGATTAGGCAGATGAGACAAAATAGAATGGAATCATTAAGACACATCACTAAATGTTGAAAACACATAACCTCTGCTGACGAATCTTGGTTTCTGATGCTACATGCTGATTGCAGAGTCAGTGTCGGCATGAGGAACAGTGTTAGCATGTCAATGGTGTAAGCAGCTGGTGGTGTAATGGTGTGGGAGTGTTTTCATTGCTAACATTAGGCTGTGTAATGCCAAATGTGCATCATCACCACAGTGTATCAGAGCACCGTGGATGACCTAGTTTATCCATTCTGGCCATAGTGTACGCTTTTTCACAATGCACTGTCAGCTCAACCTGGATTACAAACATGACATGATATGAGTCTTCTCAATATCTCAGCCCAAGAAAGCCCTTTGGGATAGGGTAGAAAAGCCTCTTCCAGCAATTGTGTGAGTTGAGTCTCAATAATTTCTTAAATTATTCTACAAATGATTGTTTCATTTACATATTTTTACATAATTTATTTATGTAACTACCTCAGAATTACTTATTTATTTGTTCAATACTGAACCCTTTGTGCACCATCTGTATGAGCATGATGTAGATTTCGTTTTACAGAAAATTTAGTTGAATTTAAATTTTCATTTCAGTTTATAGCCTTGTGTTTAACACCTAGTTTTCATCTCAGATATGATTTATATTGTACATTATCTTGGACCATGTACAATCTGTTTGTGTGAAGGTAAAGTGGGGCTTTAAATAGGCTTGTCTGAGCACTTCATGTTGCCATAATTTGCTTTTTCTCAACACACATTTGCTGACTAATGAGGCAGCAGAGTGAGTCATTGTGTGATGTTACACCTGCATCATTATTTTACAGCATCATCATCTCATCATACTAAACAATTGTGAACCAACTGTATAGAAATGTAGACAAACAGTTGTTTATGCAGATGGTTAATGAATACCGTGTTGCTGTGTGTCTCCCCCCAGGTTTGGGCAGCAATCCCACCATGGAAGCAGGGCAGCTTAGCTGAGTTTGTTGTGATTAGTGCCAATGAGGTATTGTTCAGCTGATGGACTCATACATTGTTGTTTTGAGCTAATGTGGTTAGAATTGCGGCAACATTTTAAAATTAAGTGTCATAGTTTTGCTTCTGTCTGTCCGGAAGTATATCATTTCATCAGTATCAGTTCTGTGTAATGGGTTTCCTTTTTGATGATTGTGGTTTGTTTCAATTATATCAAACATATTTCAGTTGATTCTTCTCCTTCTAAAATTGAATGGCAGCCTACCTCTTGCTGCTTACTGCTGAAGCATGCAAATGAAAAAAACAACTAATTAAGTATGTCAAGATCGGCTAAAGCTGACAGCTGTTCTGGCGTTCAGATGCTTTTTCATAATGACTCAGCTGGTATACTAATGAAAGGTATTGAGGTGGTGCTAATCTTATAATAGCTATTATTATAAATGTGTGTTGTGCTCAGGTATCCCACAAACCAAAGTCACTGAGCCACGTAGAGGCAGCAGCCCTTCCCTATGTGGCAACCACTGCCTGGTCAGCATTGGTCAACACTGGTGGGCTCAGTAAGGACAACTGTGCCAAGAAGCGGTAAGGGAATGTGGACACACTGCCACACTGCTACACACACCCACACACACACACTTTCCAATTTTTTTTACCACCCAGAAGAAACTCCTTGTCTTTATCTAGTCAATTATTCCGCTCAGTGCTCCTTCTAAGCTTAGCCCCCATTAGCCTACGCTGTAATGAACCTCTGGGTAATGCGCTCTGGTTCTCTGGCACAAGCTCAAACGCTCCCTTACACTGCATTGAACATGCTAAAGCCTAGAGTGCATTTGAATCCTAATGAGGGAGAGTCTGTTCATCAATAATGTGGAAAACATTGTTGACACATTCATTATACATGTCTGCATCTCCTATTCCCCATAGGATTTTGATCCTTGGAGGATCTGGGGGAGTGGGAACATTTGCTATACAGGTATGGATGAAAAGATGGAAGATGATGGACAAGGGGCATACTGTATATGTTATGTTAGTATGTAAACATTTTTAAGTGCATCAGGCTAATAACAGTCTGCTCTAAAATACTAAAATGAATATGTTCACCCATACTCAATGACAGCAGTGTAAAAATAAACAAGATCACTGGTCATGAAATATACAGTGGTGTTCTAAAAAATCTGTTTGGCCTGTCAGGTTTCAGACGCACCTTTCTCGGTGACCTGAAAAGTAGCACTCACACTGCACAGTGTAACATTTTATCTTATTAATTATACATTCTCTGTGTTCCTCAAACATTAAATAACATTCACCTGCCTACAATAACCCAAATATATATAATTGTTGTGTATTTACAACATAAATGATACAAATTACTATGAAATTTTGCAATTTTGACACACTTTAGCCTGCATTAATATGCTCATACTGGAGGATAGAACTATCTTTTGTTTTCAGATGCTGAAGGCATGGGGAGCCCATGTGACTGTTACCTGCTCCCACAATGCCAAGCAGTTGGTAAAGGGGGTGGGGGCGGACCATGTGGTGGACTACACTGCTGGACCTGTTGAGGAGCCACTCAGTGCGCTGGAGAAGTGAGAGAATCTCTCTCACACACACACACACACTTACAGTCATTTTTCATTTATGTTGGTATTTAATTTAAGTTTCTGTGTGTATGTGTCAATTACTTGCCCCAGTTACCATGGCAACCCCATTTCTCTTGCTGCAGTCACCTCGTTAGTGTGGGAAAACTGAGCCCTTTCATTTTCTAACAAACCTAATCACATTCAGACTTAATCTCTCCATTTCTGTTGTCTGACTCAACAACCTTATCTTTCCACACCTACAAGTTCTTCCTCTCATTTACTTTTTCTTTTATTCCAAGTCACCCCACAATAATGTATCTTTGTTTTTGTCTGTTGTTTTCACCAAGATTTGACCTGATCCTGGATAATGTCGGGGGCGAGACAGAGCATTGGGCGCTGAATCTGCTTAAGCCTTGGAGCGGCGCCAAGTATGTTACTCTTGTAACACCTTTCCTCCAGAACACTGACAGGCTTGGTATTGCTGATGGCATGATGCAGACTGCTGCTACAATGGCCACCAAGGCCCTCAAGGTAATCATGGTAGAATAACACAGTATTACTGTACATATTTATTGTAGAATCAATCACAGCTACACTGCTTTACCTGAATTGATCGAAATGCAACATGTTGATCACACTGCATTTTGCAAGGATGAATGAATATATGTTTCTTCTCTTAGTTATAGTAGGAATAGGAGTACTATCATACATTTTAACTGAGAGTTTTAGTTTGTACATATTTCTCTGTACTCGGCCATGCCAGGAACAAATTTTTTCTGAAAAATTTTAAAACTGTAATTTTGGGTAAACATTTTGCAAGCTATCTGTAGTCTCTAACAACAGTCTTGGTCAATACATTTTCCCACAAAAACAAACATCACAACATCATCAGATGCTTCAGTTAGGCTGCCTTTAGAAAGACAGTAACACAAAAAGTACAGCTCCCTCATTCATTTGAATGGGACCGCTGCACTGACACAGCAGGGGTACTCCAGCAAGGAAATGCAAGGTTGTCTGGCATAAGAATTTGAAACATCCCTGCTAGATAACTTTGTGATGTGAACCCTGTATATATACTGTGTACCTAACAACTGTTGCGATGAAAGATATAATGATTGCCACTATGATAACTTTCCAGATTTCTTTACAATACATGACCAAAATTATGGGGACATCCAAACAAAGTATGGGGACAATTGTAGATAACACCCATATGTTATTGCAGAAAATCTAATTTCAAAACTATCAGAATTGATCTGCTGCTGTAACAGCCTCTTTTCTTCTAGGAAGGCTTTCTACAATATTTTGAAACCTGGCTACATGGATTTGCTCTAATTGTGCCATAATAGCATTATCTAATTCAGGCATCAGTGAAGTTTAGCAGTAAGACCTGGATTTTTTTGGATTCCAGTTCATCCTAAACATGTTGGATTGGGTTGAGGTTAAGTCTCTGTGCAGGCCAGTCAAGTTCTTCCACACCTGACTCAGGAAACCATTTCTTTATGGAAATGGCGCAGTGCTCAGGGCATCGTCGTGTTGAAACAGGAAAAGGGACAAACACACTGGCAACTGTTGCCACAAAGTTAGAATCACGCTACTGCCTAAAATGTCATTGTAGCATTGAGATTTCACTGAACTGGTATTAAGGGGCCTAGACCAAACCCTGAAAAATATCCCCCAACCAAATATACGGTAAGGTACAGTGTGTGGACAGGGGTATCCACATACTTTTGGCCTGATATTGTAATTCTGAGATTAAGTCCATAATGATTCTGGGCTCTTTTACACATATATGCTTTAATTTTAACAGAGAAAAAAAAATGCCCAAACTGTCCCTTCAAAGGCAGCAGCTTCTGATGTAGACAGTAGCAGTGACTTAACGTTATTTAAACTTGTGTTTACATGATTGCCCGGTATGGAACTATAGCAGATGTCATGTCTTAGGCAATTAAGTTGATGTTACTAAATTATAGCATTATGCTATCAGTTCCCTCCTGAG